>NC_139990.1:51503271-51557463 GCF_964263955.1 Coregonus lavaretus | reverse complement strand
TAATTTGTAAATCAAGTCATCCGTGGGGGAGTTTTCCTAACTTAAACTAGCCAGGGGTGAAGGGGGGTGGATGGGGGGAGCAGGCAGTGGGAGGGGGGGCGGTGGAGGAGGGGGGGGGGGGGGGGGGGGTATTGTCGTATATCACTTGGATGAAGACAACAGCACATTAACCATGATCACTGACTGTGAGAAAGAGGAGAGTGAGAGACGTCACTTTATTGCCCAATGACTATCTTCCCCCTGTGTGTCACTATTTGATTCTCTTTTTCCCAAAAAAACATTAACACACTCACTTGCTCTTTGACGTACGTAGATGCTAAGGGGCATGTGGGGAGAGGGGGTAGGGGAGCAAATTATGGAGTGGGGGGGGGGGGGGGGGGGGGGTAGGGTTACCATAACAATTGGCCAGATAGGATGCCCTACTCGAATCACGCACTCTGAGGCAGGAATGGAAGGATGGAGTGAGGAGGGGATGGAGGGAGGTATGTCCGAGAGGAGTGAAGCGGAGGTTATGGAGAGAGTTTAGGGGTCGTCACTGGACCCAGTCATAGTAGAGTAAACATTAACAGTATGCCGGCCCTCGTCCTTTCCCTTTGAGCGTAAACGCTGCTTATGTTTATTCTAAGGCTTGGCGGAATTCCCTGGAGGAGGAAATGATGGAGATACATCAAAATGATGAATTGATTACCCGCACTCCCAAAATCACGTGTGCCATTGGAGTGTCCTGTGTTTCCAGCGTTGCATCATGTTCAACATTCCCTCTGTTTACACATCCAAGGCTGTGAGGTAGGCAGGATCAGAGCCTTAACCTTCAGCTCCATTACACTACAGTCACTTACAGTAGACATACAGTAACCAATGGAGTCATTTGGAACAAGAGTTTTACACTATATAAACCAATTGGAATACCAGAAGGGTTATATGGACAATACCAACATTTTCAAATATATGTAAATGTAAAAACGAATGATGAATATTATGAAATCATTAGAATTAGCCCTTGTTGTATACCAGGGATGATCAACTTCAACTCCCAGCCAATCAGAGCACAAGGATCAAACCCAGCAGACACTCTGACCCATCAAAAGGCTTCATTTGACAGTGAGGAAACCATGTAAGAGACAGTCGCGTGCAAAACTACACAGCGCCAGGGTTTGTCAGGGCTACGCAAAGATTGACTAACCCAGTAAAGTTGGACTAAGTGAGTCAGGTTTGTCTGGCCAGAAGGGCAAGGGAAGGCAGTGTCACAGGTTCCCTACTCTCCCTCTCCCTCTCTGATGTCTTACTAATATTTCATACACACACGGACACAGTCACAGACATAGGGAGGGCTGTAGTAAGGCGCGACACAGTCACAGACATAGGGAGGGCTGTAGTAATTTGCGACACAGTCACAGACATAGGGAGGGCTGTAGTAAATCGCGACACAGTCACAGACATAGGGAGGGCTGTAGTATTTTGCGACACTGTCACAGACATAGGGAGGGCTGTAGTAATTTGTGACACTGTCACAGACATAGGGAGGGCTGTAGTAAGGCGCGACACAGTCACAGACATAGGGAGGGCTGTAGTAATTCGCGACACAGTCACAGACATAGGGAGGGCTGTAGTAAATCGCGACACAGTCACAGACATAGGGAGGGCTGTAGTATTTCGCGACACTGTCACAGACATAGGGAGGGCTGTAGTAATTTGTGACACTGTCACAGACATAGGGAGGGCTGTAGTAAGGCGCGACACATTCACAGACATAGGGAGGGCTGTAGTAATTCGCGACACAGTCACAGACATAGGGAGGGCTGTAGTAATTTGCGACACTGTCACAGACATAGGGAGGGCTGTAGTAATTTGCGACACTGTCACAGACATAGGGAGGGCTGTAGAAAGCCGTGACACAGTCACAGACATAGAGAGGGCTGTAATAAGCCTTGACATAGTCACAGACATAGGGAGGGCTGTAGTAAGCCATAATACAGTCACAGACATAGGGAGGGCTGTAGTATGCCATAATACAGTCACAGACATAGGGAGGGCTGTAGTAAGCCATAATACAGTCACAGACATAGGGAGGGCTGTAGTAAGCCTTGACATAGTCACAGACATAGGGAGGGCTGTAGTAAGCCATAATACAGTCACAGACATAGGGAGGGCTATAGTAAGCCTTGACATAGTCACAGACATAGGGAGGGCTGTAGTAAGCCATAATATAGTCACAGACATAGGGAGGGCTGTAGTATGCCATGTCACAGGTTCTTCTGATGTCTAACATTTTAACACACACGATGGTATAGACCATGTCACAGGTTCCGTTCTCTCTGATGTGTTTGAGGTTTAATTCAGTGTCTCACTCTGGTACTCCTCCTCCGGTGGTTTATACACATTGTTGACGTAATGGGTAGCACATTAAGGCCACACACACACACACACACACACACACACACACACACTCAGACACACACACACACACTCTCACACACACTCACACACACTCTCACACACACACACACTCACACTCACACACACACACACTTAAAGTTCTTGAACACATATACAGACACCACACTCACACCACCAGCCTACTAATTACCCACACACATGCACACACACCCATCCACACACACTACCCCTTCTCCGAACACACACACACACACACACACACACACACACACACACACACCATGGCACAGAGACCTTATTTCCCAACAAATAGCTCCCCATGAGCACACACACACACATATATAGTGACAGTGATATGAGTGATATGAGTGATCACCTTTGGCAGGTTGTCTAACAGACTCTCAGTGCCTCAGAACCACCCAGGAGACCCCCATCATGGCAGGCAGACAGAGAGAGAGAGAATGAGGGAGGGAGAGTGACTAACTTCACTCTTTCTCTTCTTCTTGCCCCAGCTGTGTCTTCAAACAGCCCTTTGATGTGGGAAATTAAAAAGAGTGAGTGTGTCAATATCTCCCTCGATCCCGCCACATTCATCCATTTCCTCTCCTTCTCTCCCCTTCTCCTCCTCTCCTCTCTTTTCTTCTCTGCTGTTGACCCAGAATGCAACTTGTTTCCCACAACACCTTTACCACCCAGCCTCCTCGCCACTACGCCCTCATAAGTGTCAGTGTGTTTATTTGTGTGTATCCATGTGTGTGTGTAGGTCCATCACTTAACACTTAGCCACTACCATTTCATTATTAGTGTGAGTGAGGGGTTCTCCCTTGAAGACCCGCCCTCTAAGCATTTTATTATTTTGTTGGTTTATGTGTGTGTCTGTGTGTGTGTCTGTGTGTATGTATGTATGTGTGTGTGTGTGTGTGTGTGTGTGTGTGTGTGTGTGTGTGTGTGTGTGTGTATGTGTGTGTGTGTGTGTGTGTGTGTGTGTGTGTGTGAATGAGTAAGTGCTCCTGTATACAGTAAGTGTGTGCGTGCGTGCGTGTGTGTGTGTGTGCGTTTGCGTGTGTGTCCACGTGCGTGTGCGTTTGTGCATGTGGGCGTGAGTGAGTGCACATGTGCTCGTGTATACAGTAAGTGTGAGTGTGTGTGTGTGTGTGTGTGTGTGTGTGTGTGTGTGTGTGTGTGTGTGTGTGTGTGTGTGTGTGTGTGTGTGTGTGTGTGTGTGTGTGTGTGTGTGTGTGTGTGTGTGTGTGTGTGTGTGTGTGTGTGTGTGTGTGTGTGTGTGAGTGTGTGTGTGTGAGTGAGTGTGTGTGTCCACCGGCCCATTCCCCTGGGGTTTATGTCTATGCTGCATTAATCCTCCGTCTCTTCCTTGATGACTGGAAACTAATTTCTGCCTTTTTGCAACACTGTGCTACGCTTTACTGCACCTGACGGGGTGTTTCCAGGGCCACTTAGTCAGTGACTGAGAAAGTGTGTGTGAGACAGATAGAGCGTCAGGGTATGGGCTTGTGCACACATGTGTATGTGCGTACTTGCTTGCACGTCTTTGTTTGTTTGTGTGTGTGTATTCATGCTGCCGTGTATGTGTGTGCATTAAGCATTTTATTATTTTGTTGGTTTATGAGTGTGTGTGTGTGTGTGTGTGTGTGTGTGTGTGTGTGTGTGTGTGTGTGTGTGTGTGTGTGTGTGTGTGTGTGTGTGTGTGTGTGTGTGTGTGTGTGTGTGTGTGTGTGTGTGTGTGTGTATACTGTTTTAACCCCATCTTATTCCCCCTCCCTGACACTGTGTTACTGGACTTGAGTCCAGTCACTGTTTCTATGCAACACTTTAGGCCCCTTCTGGACAACACCTCTCTCCCGTCCCGCTCTGTCTCTCACTCTTTCCTTCACCCTGGAGAGGGAGAGAGGGAGAGAGGGAGAGAAAAAAGAAGGGGGGAAAGTGGAAATAACAGGATGATGTCTCAGGAGGGGCTGTCTGAAAAAAAAGGAGAGTGAGGGGGGTGAGAGAGAGGTGTTTGCTCTGTGTATGAACTATGAAGTGGGGAACGTGCCATATGTAGCAGAGTCCTACTGTAAAGCCACAGTCAGAAAACATCTTTAACACTCAGAGAAACACAATAAACAATGAGAGAGAGAGAGAGAGAGAGAGAGAGAGAGAGAGAGAGAGAGAGAGAGAGAGAGAGAGAGAGAGAGAGAGGGAGAGGTAGAGGTAGATCCAATGTATAAAGGATACAGGACTGGAGATAGGCTGATATAAAATTAAACAATGGCCTTTTTAAACTTCTGCAGTGATAGAGAGAGGGGGGAAGAGATTTGGAGATGGAAAGATAGAAAGAGGTAGATGGACTGATAAATATGTAGCGGGATGCGACGGAGGAAGTGTAGGCTACTGGAGATAGGGACAGGATGGACGAGAGAAAGTGATACAGACAGAAAAAAAAAATGAAAAAACAACGGAACATTTTAAAATTTGCTAAGGGAGACAGACAGCGCTGGGAGGGAGGGGAGGAGGAAAGAGGGAGCGCGTGTGTTTTTATGAATGAATGTCGGTGACTCAGTCGATGTGTCATACAGCCCAGTCTTTATAAAAGGACGTTTTAAACAAGCCTAAACATTTCACTGCGCGAAATTTTAACTTACACACACTCGCATCCCTCTCTCAGCACTCATCCGTCTATCCCTCCCTAACCATTTGTCTGAGTGTCTGTCTATCGTTACTATCAGTTCATTACCAGAACTGATCTCAAACTTGACTGAACAAAAAGTTTGGAGGCATTGTATTTTATTTATTTATTGGATAGTTCGCACTCATTCCTCTGCTTTATCATTCATTCATTCATTCTCTCGTCCTTTTCCCCTTCTCCTTCTGCAATCTCTTGCGTCCTTCACTCTTTTCGCGGAGTGTGAAAGCGAGAAGAAACTGGAGCACGTGACAATTTCCGGAGTTCGATTTATTTATTAATTTTCTTGCGTTATTTATTTAACTATTTATTTATTGCAACTCGTGCATTTATTTATTGGACACGAACAAAAATGAAATGTAAGTGCCTATGATCTTTTCCTTTCAAAAAGCCATTATTCTTTCAATAGTTTCTTAATTTTCTTATTGTCCTTTCTAACTTGTCTTGTTTAGTTAATCCTATGTCTAATATGTTGGCATAATAATATGCTGATACGATTCTGAGGGTATGATCATTGATTGGGCTATTCCATATTCAAATGCAATTACTGAGCATGCAAATGTTACTTAATTGGCTGTTTACATAGCTAAGCATTGCCATGTTCAGTGACAACTGAGTGCTCCATTTGTTTCAAGAAGCCTAGACACCGACGTCTTATAGCAGCAGTTGGTTAATGTTTGAACAAGGAGTGATGCTCTCCTGAGTCCTGGCTTGTGCTTCTTGTGGTTCTCCTGTAATTACCCAGGCATTTATCATTTCAGCAGCAATTGGGACTTTCTTTACCTTGTATTTGAACTTGAAAGAGAAGGAATGAATGAGCTTACTGTTACAGAGCTGTCTTGGCTTAGGCTATGTAATTTATGTGGCATCCAACAACTGATGTATACTATTGCAGGTGTGACAATTGGAGGCATTCATGAAAGTCGATCATTGTGAAGGAGATCAAAATAATATTACAGTGTGTCATAGCATTTCATGAATTAGGCCAAGTGATTTGCATTTAGGACTCTGGTCACATCCAACAACTGATGTGCAGGTGTGACAATTACAGGCATTCATGAAAGTCAATAATTGTGAAGGGGTTGTTATTGTTAATAATATTATAATGTGTCATCTGATTTAATTATTTAGAGTGATTTGCATTTAACCTGTGAAAACATGACTCTGCTGGCTTTGTGTAACTCTGAAGGATTCCACTGCCAAGTCTGGGTTTATGTTTACATTATGGTGCAATATCTCTGGAGAGATGACAGCCGTACCCCGAGGTCATTATCATTATATCGACATGACAGCACTTCTCCGCGGTCATATAAACCTAATAATTGCTTCCGTTTCCTCCCACCCCGCAGTGCTGGTCGACTCCTCCTCCTCTCTGCTGCTCTCGCTGCTATTGGCCCAACTGCCTTTATTTACATATGCCGTCCCCGCCCCCTACCGGCGGCCGAACGTCGTGCACGAACTGGACAGATTGGCCAATCAGACGAAGAATCTGCGGCAGATCACAGCAGATCTATTGGTGAGTGGAATGTTAATGTACTCACTTCTGATGTCAGGATGGGGGGATTGCTATGCTGGTCTGGGTACTGTATTGATTGTGTGATAGCGATCATGTCATGACAATTTACCTGAGGCACATGAAAAGAGACTGGCTGAAGTTGTTGTCCAATAGCTCACCTTTATGACCCCTTAATAACTACTATGGTTTCATAGTGATTGCATAGAGCAGTCATAAGAAGCCATGCTCCTCCTGCCTCACTCTCCCTGACTTTGTGACGCAATACAACTCTGGACAGTTGAATTGGACAGTTGCCCTAGATGTCTTATTCTTCTTGTGCTTCTAGTTCCGACAGTGCAGTAATATCTAAGATATTACTGCACTGTCGGAACTAGAAGCACAAGCATTTCGCTACACTCGCAATAACATCACTAACCATGTGTATGTGACCAATACATTTGATTTGAAGTTAAGCTGCTTTTGTTGTGTCAGCCAGTGTATTAAGAGTCCCTTAGCCGTGTGAGGAGGACAGCCAGGGCTGGCGTCATTAGCCGTGTGAGAAGGACAGCCAGGGCTGGCGTCATTAGCCGTGTGAGAAGGACAGCCAGGGCTGGCGTCATTAGAGATTTCACTATGTGAGGTCAGCCTTAATCCAGACAGGACAGGACTGGGCTCGGAGGCCGACTGACCGTGGGGAGATCTGCCTCAACCTCCTGGTCTGACTGAGCCCTCATAGTAGGGGAAAGGTGCCTCTAGACACTGATCTCAGGTCAGTTTAGTGTTTCCCCCCCTAATGCTAAGGGTTAGGATTGGGGGTAGGTACGCTAGTCCTAGATCTGTTACTATGGACAACTTGTACCTGGAGTAGAAAACACACACACTCAAAGAGAATAGAAAGTAACTACCGGTAATAGTTATTTCTGGAACTGATTAACTCCGTTTATTAGCTGTGAGGAAATGGAATGTGGATTGGCACCTGTTGCTTATCTGTTGCTGTTTCCTGAAGTTGTTCTAATCTAGATGGCCAAGTAAAAGCGGCTGGGGAGTTTGTATTGAAATGGGAATGATTGCGGTGTACTTTAGGCCTACAGATGTGATGGAAGTGTCCTGTAAGCAATGTGTTTGAACAGGTGAAGCAGAACATATCCTTATCTTTGGTTATTCATGACCGCAAGAGATTCTATTTTTATATGATGTAAATCAGAAACCACATTTGTTTAAGACACGTAACTGAAAATAGTTACACACTCTCTAGTCTCTGGTAAGAGGATTGTTCAGTAAGTGTGTGTGTGTGTGTGTGTGCAGTATCTCTGTATGAGGACACAGTGCTATAGCAGTAGTGTAGTATGTGGGCCAGATGTGAGGAAGAAGCTTTATCAAAGCAGACAACGCTGCACAGCAATGGCAATATGCTGCTTTGACAAAATGTTGTGTTCGTTTTTCAATGACATGAAGGATTTATTTTGGTTTATTTTCTTATTGTGCAGAGTTCCAATGAACAGGGGTCAAGGCTAGAAAAGAAAAATAGAATTGGTGTCATCGGAAAGTCCCTGCAAGAAAGCAATACAACTGTGTGTGTGTAATGTTTCTACATGTCTGTTGTGTGTTTTCATGTGTGTGTCCATGTGTTGTGTGTGTCAGAGTGTGTGTGCATTGAGGGTGCTGTAAATAGTTGTGGTTGTGTAGGTGTGGTGTTTAGTGTTTTGTTTTCGGTCGCCACAGCAAAGTGACCTGATAAAAATCACAGAGATTTATCACATTCCAGTATTTGCATTCAGGAAGATTGTTGGGGGGGGGGTGGGGGGGGGGCACACACACAGTGAGGGGGTGGGGGGTGCAAGGTTCAGTCGAGTGAGGTCATGATGGAGAGAACGAGAGAATGAGAATGGGAGGATAAGAGAATTACAGGCTGAGACTGAGCAGATAAAGAGATCAGAGAGAGATGCAGGAGAAGTGGTCACCAGTGTGTGTGTGTGTGAGGAGCAGAGGGTAAGACGGAGGGTAGAGAGGAGAGGAGAGAGAGAAATAACCCAAAGAGGGGTGGAAGGGATAAGAGGGGTGGGATTGGATTAATTCTGAAAGAAAGACAAAACATTAAGCCACAAACATTAGTGGTGTTTTGTAAAAGACAGAGAAGCAAGTGAGTGAGGGAGGGATGAGAGAGAGAGAGAGAGAGAGAGAGAGAGAGAGAGAGAGAGAGAGAGAGAGAGAGAGAGAGAGAGAGAGAGAGAAGAGAGAAGAGAGAGCAGAGAAAACAGAGAGAGGGCAGAGACAGAGAGAAGAGAGAGCAGAGAGAGCAGAGAGAGAGAGCAGAGAGAGAGAGAGAGAGATATGAGGGAAAACAACAACAATAATAATAGCAAAACACGATGGTAAAAGCACAATGAGGACAGACCAACACAATAGCATGAGGAAGCATTAAGTGTACACAACCCATTGTGTACCACCATCCATAATGTTTTCCTAATGCTGTTATGTTTCTCCACTGATTGGTGCTCTGACGCACATGGCGTCAGTCACTGTTGTGCTTCACGTCATTCTCAGTCATTTACATTCTACTCATAAATCACTTCTTCACCAGTTAAGGGCCCACAGAGATACAGTAGCCAGTAGCGGTGCCCCCGAGTCTGCTGTGATGTGGTCTGTCTCCCCCTAGTGGTGGCTGTGAGTAGTGCAGACACACAGCAATACGTCATCTCACATTTTTTATAGCTGCGACCCTGGAGTTTCCCTGCAGCTCTGTGTTGTCTATCCCACTCTGAGCTCTCTTAGTCAGAGCATATGTTGTTCTCCTCCTCTCCCAGTAGAAAACATCCTGTGGTTTCAGGTCACTTGCTCTTATTGTTGACGTTTTCGGGTTACAATCTGGGTGAACTCTCCCTGACCCAACCACACTTTTCTCAGGGAAAGCTACGGTCTCTAGTCCTGGCCAGACCAGACAGTCATCTGATCTAGGTGCTGCTGGAATAATAATTTCCTTATGCTTCCGTGACTCTTGTGAGGATGTAGTTGACTGATGTAGCGTGTTGTTTTGTCTGTTTTTCTTACAGAAGGAACATGCGTTCGAGACAGACCCAGAACAGCATAGATTTAAGTCCCTGCCAGTAATGAACAACAGAGCCAGTGACATCAACTCCCTTGAGGTAAATGTATTTTAATTTGTTTGTGTGTGTGTGTGTCTATATGTATTTCTCCCTTCCAGATGTGTTCTGTTATGTCCCAGACATTGATACTAAATCTCTCTCTCTTTCTTCAACTCTCTCCCTGCCCCTTTTCTTCTATCATCCAGATGAGACCCATTCTCTCTCAGCTCCACTCGGACTTGAAGTCGTTTGAGCACCATTTTGCCTGGTTGAGCAGAGCATCAAGGAAACACCACCACCCTGCTCTCCCTAAACTGGGACAGATGATCTCACTCATCAAGTCTCTCACCAGCATGCTAGAGCATCAGGTAACTGCTCCGTCCAACACTAATACGGCTGATAAATACAGTATGCAGCGTAGTACATTTCTATAATTTGGATATTATATACATATGAGATTTTATCAGATAGTTCTACTGTTCTTACGCTGTGTGATGATCTAATAATGGTATAGCTCTGTAGTTCTTGCACTTAGTTTCAATCATTACATTACATTTAGGCCTGTTGCATCACATTCCTTGGATGGGAGGTACAGTAGTCTAGCCTAGCACTTCAGACAGGAAATCTAAACCCTCTCTCTCTCTCCGTTCTCTTCATAGATGGTGAGAGTTGATGCTCAGCGTCTCTCTCCTCCCTCTCCCTCGCTGCCACCTCCCCCCCCATCCCAGTTTGATGTGTTACAGTCTTCCCAGGAGCTGCTACTACAGTTCAGACTCTTCTGTGATTGGGCCCAACGAGTGTTCTCAGTGCTCAGTACAAAGTCCAAAATGTCTGCAGTACAATGATGATTCCTGAAGTGCTATAGTCTATAGGGATGCACAGAATCCACACTACAACCAATGGGGATCTACTAGCTTCAACCGGCACTACAACCAATGATGATCCAAGAAATCCACACTACAACCAATGATGATCCAAGAAATACACACTACAGCCAATGATGATTCAAGATAACCACACTACAACCAATTATGATCCAAGAAATCCACACTACAACCAATGATGATCCAAGAAAAACACACTACAGCCAATTATGATTCAAGATAACCACACTACAACCTTGTACTGTTGACACTGCACCTCCATCCTCATCGTAGCCAATGAGGGAGCTCCATATTCAAACTACAGCCTATGAGGATCCACCATATTCACACTACTACAACCAGTAATGGCCTTCAATATTCACTAACATGTCACTGCCACCCCATCCTCTCTCTTAAATACCTTGTTCCTGACTATGTGTTATTTATGTATTTATTTATTTATTGTTAGTTATTTATTTGATGTCATTATTTATTTGATATTGTAACGTGTCACTTATCATATTTACTTACTTTATTGTCGTGAATTTAGTTTATTGTACCTTGTCAATACTCCTATTCTGTTCTCTCTCTCCCCCTTCATCCCACCTCCCAAAGTAAACAAGAGACCACACAGTAGCACTTCCTGACTTCTTACAGTCTCTAATGATATGGATTGTATTTTCAACCATTTAACTTTATTCGTTCATCACACCTGTCTCTTCACAAATAGTAGCCTATTTCCGCCAGTAGATGTAGCAAACATACTTGGCTTGTAGCAAGCATATCTTGGGAGAGCATACATGTATTTTTCTTACAGTGCTGTACTTTACCTTGTAGATTTAGGGTTACTCATAGAATCTTCCGAACATGTTAAATGTGCCACCTGTTTGGTTTTGTAAACTGTTAAGAAAGAGATTGTTATGAACCATGCATCAATCAGGATGTCAACACAACATAGGGTAGATAGTTTTTCCATGGGTTTAGTTGCTATTTACAGAGTCTGTGTCCCGCGTGGAAAAATAACAGGTGGCATATCTAACGCTGTGGTAAAGGTTCATGAATATGCCCTGTTGCTAAGCACTGATCTAGGACCTGATCTAATCTCTTTGCACAAACTTGTTAGGATTAGCCTTTTGAGTCAGCTGATTCTGAATCTGTGCCTTGGTACACATGATGTTTGAGAATTTTAGTGACATAAATAAGAAATGAAAAAACACCCCAAGCCTTAAAATACTATGTATTGTGATAGTGTGATACTACGGTTCTGCACAGTTGTATATACTTGTACAATAATGTAAATTGTTGTATACAATGCAATTGTGTATTATAGTTTTCTATGATATAATGTAGAATACTCTGTCAATGCTATCCCTATCGTTTTGTCGCAATATCAATATTATTATATTCTAGTATTTTGTTACAGTATTTACTATTTATTTAAGTTACTTTGGTGGAACTATTTATTTGCGCTGCAGAGGAGCAAGTCTCCTGTCGTTTTTGTACTTTTATACTGTTTTTATTCATATTTACCATTATCATTGCTATCATCCATGTTGAAATCATTGTAGTACCATGCCTGAATGCTGTGGAAAAGCTTGTGCTTGGGGTCTCCACCACACAGACTGACTGATTGGCCTAAATGTGAAATGTGTGCCTTGAAAAAAAAGTAAATAAAGAACATGAACAATGAGATGGGCTATTCATGTTACTTTGTCATCTTTTCAATATTAGGTAGGCCTACATATCATACTCTTTCTTTCTTTCCTTCCCTCCATCATTCACTTCGTCCAGCATCCTCCTGTGTCTCCTCCATCATCACACACAACAGGGCCTTGCCTACATTCTACCCATCAGGCACTGTAAGCAAGCACAGAGTTGATAAACCTGTTTCCAATGATCCTATAATAAGCCTTTTTATATTGGGGGTTTTAACATTCAAATAATGTGTGAATTCAAGTACTAAATCACAAATTAGTACAGTATTATATATATTTTTAACAGATATAGAGACAAGATTTGACTGTTGAAGCTCTTACCCAATGGCAGTGGTGCATTCGGGGCTAGACCCAGCCTATAGCGATCGTCGTTGTTGGGAGGAGGTAGCTGGTGGGTGACTGCTAGCTAGCTAGTTAGTTTGTGCTCGGGTTTATTGTTAAGGTTGTATGGACTAGCACTGCAAGTCTCAATCCCTTTTTACAATATCAACAAAAACATTAACCATGAGTTAATGATACTAGGTGAGTAATTGTTGCAATATTACTAATGCACCATTCGTATCAAACATTATATAGCGAAGAATGCCTCACGGACGAAGGCTTATATATTCGCAGGCCAGTTGCAGAGGAGGCATTGAAGGCGGCAGCTGTAACATTTTCTGCTTAGAGTTAGCATCATAGAGTAGGTGTATTCGTTTTTTTCTGCATTTTAGCTTGGAGAAACCCCTCTTTTTCGCACACGTTCATCAGGGACAGACAGATATAAACAGAAAGACGAGGAGGGAGAGGGGAGAAAGAAGAAGAGGAGATGGAGGGATCGGGAGGAGGTGGGATTTAAAGGGATATGCTGGTCAGTCTTTTGGCCGACTTTATTATTTGTAGACGTCTGAATAATTGTAGATGGAGATCAATGGTTGATGTTGCTTTGGTGTTAGTTCCTGGACCTTGGACATTGATCAATACTTTGTGTTTTATTTTATTTCACAGTCCTACTCTTAAGAAAGGAGACCACAAATTACATCAGCTCAGCTGTTGTTTCCACACACTGAGGAACACAGCCACATAAGCAGAAGGAACCTTTTCACCAGCAATGAATGAAACCGGGAAAGAAGAGACACAGCTCCACCAACACTAATACACACACTTACATTAATACCAAACATACAAGCTTTTATTCTCTAATCGCGTCGCCTCAACATGGCAAACTCAGTGGCCACTCTAGTGGTCCAAGCGGAACTATTACCCCCTCAATCGTCCTCCTCCCTCTCTCCCTTCCCCTCGCTGCAGGGATCAGGAGAAGGGGAGGAGGACAGGGAAAGGGGGGAAGAAGAGGATGGGGAGAAAGGGATGGTGGAAGGGGGTGAGGATATAGTGCTGACCGGGGTAGGGGTGGAGATGGTGACGTCATCGGTCCTGTCCGCACCCCATCTCCAGGAGCACCCTGAGCACCCGTTCCAGTGCCTGGACTGTGGCAAGAGCTTCAAGTGGTCTTCAAGGCTGGCACACCACCAGCGCAGCCACAACAACGAGAGGCCCTACCGCTGTAACCTCTGCCCCAAGGCCTTCAAGGGCTCCTCCGCACTCCTCTACCACCAGAGGTACTGCAGGGAAGGGGGGAGGGAGAGCGGGACGGGCACAGTGAAAGTTAGCAATAGAAATGTTTGCAGCTTATAACATGCATCTCAGTTTATGAAGGGTATTCTTCTCCTTGTCTCCATCTGTTTTCATCTGTTTAGTTCTCTCACAATAATACAAATGAGGGAAATGCGAAAAATGTGAGCAATATAATGGAAGCCTATTTAGGGCCGTGGGAAACTAGTGGAATAGAATAATCAATACAACTATGAACCCTTTCTGTAGACGATATGATGTCCTGTAGATCGGTTGAAGGGTCAGTAGATTGTCTGTTTTCATGTTTGTTTTTTCTGTGCAGGTCTCATTCAGGGGAGAAGCCCTATAAGTGTGACGACTGTGACAAGGCCTTCAAACGCTCCTCTCTGCTCCAGGTGAGAAACACTGGGCAGTAGTGGTTCCCCCTTTTTATGGTAAAAATTTGTCAAAGGTTTTTTGCTTTAAAAAGTTGAATGTTACAGTAGTAAAATGATCCTCTTGGGGTTAAGGGACCAGTCACGGATGTCCTCCTCTCTCTCTACTTGTGCATGTCTCCAGGTCCATCGTAGTGTCCATACAGGCCTGCGGACCTTCCAGTGCCCCTACTGCCCGCTCACCTTCAAGTGGAGCTCCCACTACCAGTACCACCTGCGCCAGCACACGGGCGAGTGCCCCTACCCCTGCGACAGCTGCCCCAAGGCCTTCAAGAACTCCAGCAGCCTGCGTAGACACAAGAACGTGCACCTGGGCCTGAAGCCCTACGTGTGCACCGTGTGTACCAAGGCCTTTACCCAGTCCACCAACCTCAGACAACACATGAGAATCCACACAGGAGAGAGGCCCTACATCTGTGGAGAGTGTGGACGCAGTTTCACACACTCATCCAATCTGGCCCTGCACCGGAACTCTCAGAGTCACACTGGTGAAGGAAAGGGGGGGAAGACAGGGGGAGGCAACATGGGGGATGAGATACGGGAAGTGATAGTGGGGGAGGAAGTGACATCACAAATGTTGACGGACATGGGCTTTGTGAGCCAGGAGGCCATGGTGGGGGTGGGGGTCGGGGAGGTGTTCCTATCGTCAGGTCACCAGACCCTCCTGCCCCATCTCACCCTCACCCCCACCCAGGGGGGCGTGTGCACATCCAGGGCCATCGGGACAGAAGTGCACGTGAGCACGGAGTCGGGCGCCAGCGTGCTGCTGTACAGCTGTGGCAGCTGTAGTCAGACGTTCAGCACGCGGACAGAGCTAGAGGACCACCAGGCCATGCACCTGGGCCCCGGGGAGGAGGGGGGCAGCGGGGTGGGTGAGGGGCCAGGGGGAGAGGGAGGGGTGGGGCATCTGCTGGCTGACTTTGAAGAGGTGGTGGAGACGACGGCAGCAGCAGAGAATGGACACACTACGGCTGAACTACTGGGACTGACCGGGGGAGTGGACGGAGGGGTGAGTAGTGGGACTCTCTCTCTGCCTGGGGAGGTTACCCCTAAGGCACTGTTTTAGGATCACACCAGATTCATCCATTCATGATCAATATTTGGTTTCTTACTCTACTCTCTAGGTCAATATCTCAGCTGATATGACTGCCATGATGTTGATGTTGTTGTGCAATGACTCTGGCCTAATAGTATTTTGTCCCATGTCAGAATATGGGGACTACCCAGGCCCAGTTTGACCTGCTGCAGAGCTTCACAGTGGGGGCTCAGATCCCCACAGACAGCGTGGAGACAGGGTGTAACACCCCAGGTCCAGGGACGGGGGCGGGGGCGGGCACAGAGTGTGCCTACTGCGGGAAGAGCTTCAAGACCAGCGGAGGGCTCAACAGACACCTGGCACAGGTAGCAATCATATGTCATAAGGTCTCTGTCCTGGATGCCAGTCTGTTTCTACTTCGTCTAACTTGGGCCTAGATTCAATCAGTTCAGCATTAACCTGCGATAACCGACAATTGCATAGCATATCATTGCTTTTGTTTGAGAACTGTCAAATCCACATGCAGCTCCCGGCGGTATGCCTTTCGCCGACATTGCCATTGGATGCATTAATAGAAAGCCCCTCCAGCCATGTTACAAGTTCGAACACTGGAATGTGTGATGTAATCTACACTTCGATTAGTCTGAACTGATCTACTCCTTGGTGTCAGTAAAGCTGACGTTATCGGATCTATAAATAGTCTGTTTTGATGACCCTCTCTCTTCCCAAATCTTCTTCTCTCCCTCTGCTCCCTCTCCAGGTCCACTCCCTCTCTCCCTCCCAGTCTCGCTCCCAGTTCAGCTGCTCTGCGTGCGACCGCTCCTTCACCCTCCTCTCTTCCCTGCTCACCCACCAGCACTCCCACACCCCCGAGCAGCGCCTCCTGGCCGAGGCTGAGGCAGAGATTGTCTGCCCCCCGTCCCTGTCCCTGTCCCTGCCCCTGCCCTCCTCCCCCAGGCAGGGGGACAAGCACCAGGACACCCAGGGGGAGATCCACGTCAGCCTGATGGCTGTGACAGAGGAGGGGGACAGGGAGGTGGCCAAGCCATCCACCAGAGCAGTGGTCAAGGGCCAGAGGAGAGGAGCGGCTAGTAAGACTGCTGGGGGGAACAACGGTGAGTTAGTCTTTTTCTTTTGGCTTTTTGATAGAAAATACTTTAAAAAGTGAGATACCTTGACAGTAACAGAGCCTAGCCTACTGCTGCTCATGAAATTACCTGTATAATTCATGTGTAAAAAAATATATAACATTCTTCACCATTCTCCCTCTCCTCATCACTGTGGGTACGGTACAGAGAGGCCGTACCGTTGCTCTGAGTGTGGTAAGGCCTTCAAGGGCTCGTCAGGTCTGAGGTACCACATGAGGGACCACACAGGAGAGAGACCCTACCGCTGCACAGAGTGCGGCAAGAGCTTCAAGAGGTCCTCACTGCTCTCCATACACCAGAGGGTAAGACGTATCAGTCCATTTCTAGCTCGCTAAGGCTGCGTTTAGACAGGCAGCCCAATTCTGATATTTTTTTCCCCTAATTGGTCTTTTGACCAATCAGATCAGCCCTGAAAAATATCTGATGCGACAAGATCTGATATGATTGGTCAAAAGACCAATTAGTGAAAAAAAGATCAGAATTTGGCTGCCTGTCTAAACGCAAGCTATGGCATTTGTCACAAGGTGTGAACAGCGACACTGCTACGTTATAGCAGTTTATGGCCTGCTTTTCTTGTTCGAACTTTTGAATGTACTTGTACTTTCAGAAGAATCGAGGCCGTCAACATTTATTTTCTGACTGATCCCTCATCTCTCCTCTCCAGGTGCACACAGGTGTGCGAGCGTTCCAGTGCCCCTACTGCCCGCTCACCTTCAAGTGGAGCTCCCATTACCAGTACCACCTGCGCCAGCACACGGGCGAGCGGCCCTACGTGTGCCAGGAGTGTGGCAAGTCCTTCAAAAACACCAGCTGTCTGAGGAGACACAGTCAGCTCCACTCTGGCCTACGCCCTCACATCTGCCCCATCTGCTCCAAGTCCTTCTCACAGACTTCCAACCTCAAACAGGTCAGCACAGATAGCTCTGCTATGGCTGATGCTAGGATTCTTATGATATTGTGTACAGTGGCTCCTTCGCTCCATCTCTCTCTATATATATATCTCTCTGTCACACACACTTTCTCCTCTCCCTTTATCTTTCATCCTCCCTACCCTCCTCTCTCTCCAACAGCACGAGCGCACCCACTCAGGCGAGCGGCCCTTCCAGTGTGCCCAGTGTCATAAGAGCTTCACCCACTCCTCCAATCTCCAGCTCCACCTGAGAACCCACTCCTCCAGGAAGGACTACAAGTGTCCCTTTTGTGGGAAGGAGTTTGTCATGCACTCCTACCTGCAGAGGCACATGAGGACTCATGGGAACGGGGCTGTGGCGGGGGACGCTGGGGTGGGGGGTAAGGAGGGGGGCAGGGGAGGTAAAGGGGGTGGAGGGGTGACAACCACCACCACCTTACTAAACCCCATCACCCTGGAGACCACAGGGAACTCTGGGTCTCTGATCGTGTCTCAGCCAACACTGGACATTCCCCCCAACACCTCCCAGAACTACTTCATGATCCAGACAGCCAATGGGCTTCAGCTCATCCCCCTGTCTGCCCCCGCCCCCCCTCCTCCCCCTCCGCCTCCCCCCCAGACACAGTATATCCTCCTACAGTGCCCCTCCACCAATGGGAGCCAGCCCAGCCTGATTCTCGTCCCCACCACAGCGACCAATCCCCATCCCACCCTGGATCCCCAGGGCCTCCCATTGGTCCAGACAGTTCTAAGCCCTGCCCAAACCCAGATGCAACATTTTCAGAACATATCCCAGCAACAACAGCAGCCCAGGTTCATCATCACCACCAATAACAACAACGTAAACAACCCTCCCGTTGCTAAGACAACAACTCCCTCCCTGAACTCTATGCTGAACAAGCCCATATTAGGGAAAAGTAACCGGACAGCCAGGACCAGGAGAGGACGGAAACCCAAAGCTGCTGTAGGTCGGAAAACAACCACCTCAGTTGCTACGTCAACCACCTCTGTCACCATGACAACAGCCCCTGTCAGTCAGTCGGGGGATGTAGTACCTGTGTCTAGCTGTAATGTAATTAGTGTCACTCCAGCTACTGTTATTGCTGCCAACACTATGACATCATCATTGCCATCGTCTCTACCCGCCAAGTCACAAGGTCCTTCCTCACCACCAACGGCCTCTGTCTCTGTTTCTACCCCCTCCTCCTTTACCTCTGCAACTGTTACCTCAGGACCCCTAAAGGTTGCCTCAGTTACCATGGTTACACCAGCCTCCCTGCCCTCTGACCCTGTGGCCTGGGTTGGGGAACCCCAAACCGCCCCAGAGTTGGGCAATACCACTGAGCAGGACATGAGAGGAGAACAGTATGTCCTCTGCTTCCAGAAAGAAGGAGGGAAGAAGGAAGAGGTAAAGATAGGACAGGAAGGACGGTCCTACGTGTTGCAGTTTGAAGGGGAGAGGTGCGGGGAGGGGGGGCAAGGAGGAATGGGCAGAGAGGGGGATGGGGAGTCATACGTGCTGCGTTTCCAGACTGAGGGAGAGACTGAGGGAGAGACTGAGGGAGAAACTGAGGGAGAGGGAGGGAAGGAGAAAAGAGGTCTGGTGTCACTGCTGCAGGAGTGGGGAGGAGAGAGGGAAGGAGAAAGACGAGTAGGGGAGGATGGCGGAGAGGGAGAGTCCTTTGTGCTTCATTTCCAAACAGAGCATCAGAGCGAGGAACGGACCACTTCTGACAGTGGCTATCTAGAAGGCCCCAGCAACAGCCTGGAACTTTCCTGCCCGCCTCCCCAGGCCTTAATGCCTCTGAATGGGCAGGAGGTGGTGTTTGAGCTGGGGAATGAGAACAAGATGGTGGGCCAGGGGTCTGGAGAGAGTGTGCAGATGATAGCCCTGATCGAGGGGGAAGGGGAGGGAGAAAGGGGCAGTTACAGTGGGGCAGGGGGGGCAGTAGGGGAGGGCAGGGGGCCAATGGAGGGCATCTTTCAGCTTGAGGGAGGAGAGGGGATCGTCATAATTGAGGTTAGCACCAGCAGTCTAAGAGAAGGGGGGATGGACAGAGGAGGGGAAGGAGGAGTAACTTTAGAGAGGAGTGAAGCAAAAGGAGGGAGTGGAATAACTGAGAGGCCTGAAAAAGACAGGAACTCAGCAGAATGCATTGAAATAGAGACTGGAGCGAATGAAGGAGAAAACACAGCTACGAATGGCCCTACACCTAACTCTCAGTTCAATTAAACCTAAACCAAACAACCACTGTCAGGAAATGTGTGTGAAGGCGTGTGCATGTGTGTGCACACATGAATGTACATATGCGTGCGCGCAGTGTGTGTGTGTTTTCGATGTGGAGGCCTTTTCCAGCTACTGAACTAAAGGAGAGTCATTCAGAAAGAGACTATAGAAAGTACTACAGGAAATAATACCAAGGTGCCAGAAACACAACGAGTTAAATTCAGTGACTGTTATCAAAGAGGGACCTCGACAAAGTACTAATGACTTATGAGTTTCAATTATACTGTCATGTTGACAGTGTTGATATAAAATGCCTATGAGTTTTTTTTGCGAATGAATACATGGCGATATTGGCTCGGTTTCACTATAAATATTGATACTAGGAAATAGTCATTATTAATAAAGTTGTTAATCAAATCAAATAAGTTCTAATGAATGTTGATTAATTCACCTTTCTAATTTCGTTAATATAAATATGTTACTTTATCTAAAGAGGAAGAGGGTCTGCTTAGAATAATTGACAATTCCACTTTATTATGGGAAATAGCGGTTCTCCACTGCGTAGAGTGCGGCTGACCACGTTCACGTAGCAGGTTAGTAAATGTTCTGCGGTGCAGGTACTCGCTACGCAAATGGCGTAAAGACAGCATTCATGACAGTAAATGTGATCGTAAAACTACGTAACACTACATTTGCAATGGTGGCCACGCAAGTATTGCGAGTCATTCAATCAAACATAAGAAAAATCGGTTTGAAGGAATAAATACACAGCGAGTATATAAATCCCTTTCCCTGCATTTGGCGGTGGTCCAACGCTGCAAGTTTGCAAGGTAGGCTATGTGGCTTCGGCTGGGTTGAACGAGAAGATTCGACGTTTATTTAGACATTACGCATGAAGAACCCTTCTGCACTCACCATATAAGGATTTGAAACATATTTATTTATTTAAAACATGGCCATGGGTTTAAAACAGGCTTCAAATATATGAATACTGTGTGTTCTGATTTGCCTTTTAATTTTCATATTACTGATTTCCAAACTACGTTTATTTTACATTGAACCCCAACATTGTTCTAAATGAGCCTCGTTGTTTGTTGTTGATAAGCCTTGTAGAAGCAGTGTGCCCATGCAATAGACAAATCCCTTCCCGACCCCCTCAAGTAATCCCCCATTTAGTTAGATTTTGGGAGGAAACGCCACTGCACTCACAATTGACACATTGTATCAACCTGCGCCAGTGTGATGCAGCAGTTGTTACATTGTTATGCTGTTAATTTGTTGCACAATGTAGCTACATACTGTATCCTGGCATACATAGTGTCTGATAAGGGGATATCGTAGGGGTCTGCCCCCTGACTATAATTTCATGTGTTTTCAATGTGTATCTGTCAGGGTTGGGCTAAATTCGAATTGAAGGCAGTCAATTCAGGAAATCAACAAAAATGACAATCCAATAATTGAAACAAATTGCATTTATTTTAAATAACTTCTCAATAAACTGAAAAGTAGAAGCTATTTATTTCAAAAGTTTTTAAACTTCCTGAATTGACTGCCTTCAATTCGAATTGAACCCAACCCTGGTATCTTTGTAGGCTATATATTCAGTGTTACAGGGATGGATTGCTTTCCCCCTGAGTCATGGCATCAATCCCAAAATAGCCTGGACCAAATATAACACACCACATTCCCATAATCTTGAAACCGATTTTATACCATTTAGCTACTATGGTAACCAGAATGTAAATATGCAAAATTCAACCACAAGGTGTATCTGTACAAATATATTATTTGACCATGAGATTTTTCCTATATTTGCAGACCGGTGTGTGATGTCTGTATGAGGTGTGTGTTGCAGCGTGTGTTGGTGTGTGAGGGGTGTGTGTGTGGTATGTGTGAGGTCCAGACATGGTAAAGCTGGAGCTAGATCAGGTGGTAATGAGGAGGATGAGGGAGGATGACATCGAGACTGTCAAAGCTATCATCAAGGTGTGTGTTTTATCCTCAAAGTTATGCACGCATGCACACACACACTGCAAGCCTGAGTTATGCTCTGTCTCTACACTCTTAGAATAAAAAGTGCTATCTAGAACCTAAAAGGGTTCTTCGGCTGTCTCCATAGGAAAACCCTTTGGAGAACCCTTTTTTATGTACACTACCGTTCAAAAGTTTGGGGTCACTTAGAAATGTCCTTGTTTTCGAAAGAAAAGCATTTTTTTTGTCCATTAAAATAACATCAAATTGATCAGAAATACAGTGTAGACCTTGTTAATGTTGTAAATGGCTATCGTAGCTGGAAACGGCTGATTTTTAATGGAATATCTACATAGGCGTACAGAGGCCCATTATCAGCAACCATCAGTCCTGTGTTCCAATGGCACGTTGTGTTTGCTAATCCAAGTTTATCATTTTAAAAGGCTAATTGATCATTAGAAAACCCTTTTGCAATTATGTTAGTACAGCTGAAAACTGTTGTGCTGATTAAAGAAGCAATAAAACTGGCCTTCTGAATCTGGAGCATCAGCAATTGTGGGTTCGATTACAGGCTCAAAATGGCCAGAAACAAATAACTTTCTTCTGAAACTCGTCCGTTTATTCTTGTTCTGAGAAATGAAGGCTATTCCATGCAAGAAATTGCCAAGAAACAACGCTGTGTACTACTCCCTTCACAGAACAGCGCAAACTGGCTCTAACCAGAATAGAAAGAGGAGTGGGAGGCCCGGGTGCACAACTGAGCAAAAGCACAAATACATTAGTGTCTAGTTTGAGAAACAGATGCTTCACATGTCCTCAACTGGCAGCTTCATTAAATTGTATCCGCAAAACACCAGTCTCAACGTCAACAGTGAAGAGACGACTCTGGGATGCTGACCTAGGCAGAGTTGCAAAGAAAAGTCCAGTGTCTGTGTTCTTTTGCCCATCTTAATCTTTTCTTTTTATTGGCCAGTCTGAGATATGGCTTTTTCTTTGCAACTCTGCCTACAATTTAATGAAGCTGCCAGTTGAGGACCTGTGAAGCGTCTGTTTCTCAAACTAGACTCTCTAATGTATTTATGGTTTTGCTCAGTTGTGCACCCGGGCCTCCCACTCCTCTTTCTATTCTGGTTAGAGCCAGTTTGCGCTGTTCTGTGAAGGGAGTAGTACACAGCGTTGTTTCTTGGCAATTTCTCGCATGGAATAGCCTTCATTTCTCAGAACAAGAGTAGACCGACGAGTTTCAGAAGAAAGTTATTTGTTTCTGGCCATTTTGATCCTGTAATCGAACCCACAATTGCTGTGTGATGCGTGTGATAGAAGGAGTCAGGCGCAGGAGAGTAATACGCATCCAAAGAGTTTATTCCATCGATAAACAGTTGCGCAAGCATGCGACAACAACACTCAGGCACAGGGGAAAATTCTACCCTGGCAACAATAAGGTAAGGGTAGTTCAACCAAGCTACACACAGCTCACAACAAACAATCACACACACAGACAAGGCAGTAGAGGGAACACTTATACAATGACTAATTGGGGATAAGGACCAGGTGTGTGTGATTAATTAGACAAGACAAGTGGAGTGATGATAAATGGATCGGCAGCAGCTAGTAAGCCGGTGACGAAGAACGCCGAAACCTGCCCGAACAAGGAGGGGAGGCAGTTTTATTGCTTCTTTAATCAGCACAGCAGTTTTCAGCTGTGCTAACATAATTGTAAAAGGGTTTTCTAATGATCAATTAGCCTTTTAAAATGATAAACTTGGATTAGCAAACACAACATGCCATTGGAACACAGGACTGATGGTTGCTGATAATTGGCCTTTGTACGCCTATGTAGATATTCCATTAAAAATCAGCCGTTTCCAGCTACAATAGCCATTTACAACATGAACAATGTCTACACTGTATTTCTGATCAATTTGCTGTTATTTTTTGTGGACAGAAAATTGCTTTTCTTTTGAAAACAATGACATTTCTAATTGACCCCAAACTTTTGAATGGTAGTGTATATTAGGCATTTTATGGTTATCACTCAAACTCACCTTTCGATCTCTGTCCCCCCCAACCCCCCCCCCCCCCCCCCCCTCCCTCCCTCCCTCACTCTCTGTCTCTCTCTCTCCTTCCCCCTCCCTCTCTCTCTCTGTAGGAGGGTTGTCAGGGCACAGAAAACCGTCTGATCCTCCACATCCTGACTCGTCCTGTCTGCCTCCTACTCCTGGCCACCGTCTCTTCTGTCCTCCGCTGCTTCCTTCACTCCTTCATCCTGGCCCTCATCATTCCTGTCTTCCTGCTCATCGTCTACCTCAAGTTCACCATGCCACGCTCCACAGGGGTGCTGGGTACCAGCCGGCCCTACTGGGACTATGTGGGGAGCAGTTACCGAGGGGCGCAGGACGAGACCCTCCCCAACCCCTATAGCAGGATCAGTGGGAAACCCCCGCCAGCAAAAGTAGGTTTCATATAGTACATCTCCTTTTCTTTGACTTTAGGTACTGTATGTTGTGGATGTTACATGTATGCATTGCTCAGTTTTACTACAGTGTTTTAGAGATTTTGACTTTTAGTGCTTTGGGCTGAGTTGCTGCACAAATAAAGTTTATTATTATCTGTCATTAAAGGGCAAGGCCAGACGGAGGACTAAACCCAAGGAAGAGGACAAGGACAAAGACTTGTCTCCTGAGATCGTAGACGTGGAGAGGGAGAAGGCAGCAGGGCAGGTGTGGGTGGCGGACTGTGAGGGGGAGATCGTGGGCTGTGTGTCCAGGGAGGGTGACTGTCGTCTGGGGATGAGGAGGTTCTGCAGGGTGGTGGTGGGGTGCTGGTACCGCCGGGAGGGCCTGGGCAGACTGCTGGTCCAGAGTCTGGAACAGAGGGAGAGGCAGACGGGGGCCAGGAGGGTCTACGCCCACGTCCCCTACCCCTCTGCAGTAGGAGAGGCCTTCTTCAGGAAGCTGGGCTACCGGCTGCAGGGGGAGGTGGGCTACGACGGGGAGGAAGAGGAGGAGGATGAAGAGCAGCCAGAGAGGACATTTCTGGGCTTCCGTGTCACCAAGGTGTTTGTCAAAGACCTCAAGTGATGGAGGAGACACAACGAAGGGAATGTGGAAAATACCAAATGGAAATAGAGGAGGAGAGATACTGTTATTTTACTGCTTTTATTTTTTACTTATCTATTGTTTACTTAACACTTATTTTTCTTAAAACTACATTGTTGGTTAAGGGCTTGTAAGTAAGCATTTCACTGTAAGGTCTACACCTGTTGTATTCCGCGCATTTGACAAATAACATTTGATTTGATACTAAAGGGAAATAGAGGAGGGGGAGGAGAGATACAGTGAAAAGAGGTGGACTACCTCTCTTATCAGGGCAGAGTCTAACTGAAATGTTGGAAGACAATGGACAATCTAGTGAACGGAACCTTACTTAAATGAAGTTTTTCCTCTCCTGATTTGTAGTATGTATTTATTTATTTTTGTCATTTAGCAGACGCTCTTATCCAGAGCGACTTACAGTTAGTGAGTGCATACAGTATTTAATTTTTCATACTGGCCCCCCGTGGGAATCGAACCCACAACCCTGGCATTGCAAACGCCATGCTCTACATCCCTGCCGGCCATTCCCTCCCCTACCCTGGACGACGCTGGGCCAATTGTGCGCCGCCCCACGGGTCTCCCAGTAGCGGCCGGCTACGACAGAGCCTCGTTTCGAACCAGGATCTCTAGTGGCACAGCGATGCAGTGCCTTAGACCACTGCGCCACTCGGGAGACACATTTATTTATGAATTGCTTTTACAATTGTCATTGAGTTCTTATTGTAATGAGTTCTTATCATCTTGATTGTTGGTTGAAAACAAAATCCAACATTTGATGTAAAATATATCTGTTTATATGTCTTACCGGCTCTTTATTTGTAAAGATTTGTTTTACAAAATGTGATTTTGCAAATAAATGTGTGCGTCCGCAGGGATATGTGCACACCTCTGTCAGTGAGTATGCATTTACTGTGTGTGAGGAAGTACGTGGTTTATGTGGTCCTCTGTAGCTCAATTGGTAGAGCATGAAGCTTGTAACACCAGGGTAGTGGGTTTGATCCCCGGGACCTCCCATACGTAAAAATGTTTGCGCACATGACTGTAAGTCGCTTTGGATAAAAGCGTCTGCTAAATGGCATATTATTATTATTATGTGAGTCTGCAGAACTTCACTGTTCTTTCTCTCTTACTACCCCTCTTCTCTCTCACTCCTCCTCACCTGCACCTGTGTGTGGCTTTGAATGAGTCTGCAAAACACATGCTCTCCTCCATTCATCACTCTCTCTATCCTCACCCTACCCCCTTTAATGACACTTAATATCATTCCTCACACTGCACACCTGTCACATGGCAGGAAAAAAAGTGTCAGATATATTAACCCTGGTACAGATTGCACACCATGGTATTAGTAGTAAATTATAGCAGTAGTGTAGTGTGCTGTTTGCAGGTGAATGTCAGTTTGTGTGTGAGTGGAAGGGTATGTGTGACACTGTTCTTCAGCCCTGTCTCGGCGTAACCAGAATTAGAGCGTGGTTAGCTACACGTGTGCTCACCGTGCTAACCTCAGACCGTATCATAACTACATTAACCTGTTTCTCACATACATACAGTGCTGGAGTGTTGGAAATGAAATAGCTAGTGGCGTGTGTGTGGTCTTGGGGGAGGAGTATCTCCCCTAATACTAAGTGTTAGAAAAGAGAACCACCCAAGTTTGCATCAACTGTTTAACCAGAGCAAAGCCTTCGCTCTAAGCCTCTAGGATTCTGTGTAATGTAAAGTGATTTCTCTGCAGTGAAACAATGTGTAATCTTCAGAATAAATACATTACAATGCCACAACTCTTTTTAGTGCTGGGATTACAGTAAAACCCTGTTAAGAATCACTCCCACACACACATTTACTGCTACACATGGCCATGCACGTCAGTGAAGGAAACGTGCAGACAGACAGATGTAATAGTGAGTGTGGGAGTAATTGTTATCCTTGAAACAGTCTTCCCCATTCTTCCCGTTGAGCATTAGGTTATTTTATTATTGGGAGTCATGGTTATCTCTCTCCATGCCTGCCCTGCCATGCTGCAGACACCTGTTAGCTGGGCCTCTATCGTCTAACCAATCTGAAACTATTATTGTTGTCAGGAAACAGATGCGAGTTCACGCCATTGGAAAGTAAGCCTGTTTGTGACTGTGGTCATGTGGGTCTGCACGGTATGGTGGTGTGTGTGTGTGTGTGTGTGTGTGGGCGGGTGGGTTTCGGAAAGTATGACTTTGCACATCCTGCTGCCGGTTGGTTCCCCCCCCTGACTATGGGTTAGATGCACAGCCATGTCTACCATAGCCTACTGTACTCTGACACACACACTGTCTGTTACAGTAGGGCTGTGCACGTGAATGTTGGTTTGTGACCGAAAGGCGACCTTGGTCAACTGTGGTCAAACCATGGAAGATGGTGATGTATAATCCATCTGTCTTACTTAAAACCACGCACACACGCACAAACACACACACGTTTGCAGGATCATATTTAAAACAGACTGGAGGTTATGAATGGCAACATTCCATAGACACATTCACTTGCACAGTGACTTTTAGGTGCTTTATCAACATAGTGCAAGGTTACTAAGGTTAGTTGCTGTCAACACATAGAGTCACTTTCTCTCACACACATACAGCACACAGACAAACATTGCAGATTAGTGTAAATCTTGATGTTGGGGCACCGCACCACCGGCGGTTGGTACCTAAATGGCAGAGTGGATAAATCTGTTCCAGATGATGTGTATAGATCATATTTATGACACACTCACACAGATG
Source organism: Coregonus lavaretus (assembly GCF_964263955.1). Lineage (NCBI taxonomy): Eukaryota > Metazoa > Chordata > Actinopteri > Salmoniformes > Salmonidae > Coregonus > Coregonus lavaretus. Next base: position 51,530,042 of record NC_139990.1, on the reverse strand, counting down.
GGCTCCACAAGCCAACCAAACACACACACACACTCACACACACACAGTACAGATTAGCTCCAAATACACCCACCCTGGGAAACGGTGAATTCCCCAAACCACAGAGTGCATGAGCGGGTGAGGGGAGTGGGGAGTCATGGGAAACAGAGAGGCACAGGATGCGTGCAGCTGCAGTGAGCGGGACCGGGCCGGAGTAAAAACAGACAGAACGACGGCACAGAACAAAGTGAGAGAGAGAGTGAACACACCCTCGTCTATGGAGGAGGATGGATGACAACATCTCATGGTTCAAAGGCTGGATGGTCTGAGTTATACACACTGTGCGTAAGGGGAGAAAGCCACACTGCAGTGGTGGAGCAGAGAGGGAGGCCTGGTGTGAGAGGGGTCACTCACAGCTCCTAAGTTTGTTATGATTGACACACTTTGGGAAAACCCAAATATGACACATGCAAGCACATGCACTCACAAAACCCAAATCAGAGGTATAGGTGTCAGGGCCTCTGGGTTTTGGGGGACGCCCATGTCTACCCCAACTCTGGGGCCTGGAAAGGGTGATGAGGGGAAGGGGGAGGGGAGGGGAGGAAAGGAGGGAGTGAGTGGAGGGGAACGGGGAAGGGTGGTAAACCCAGTCTGCATCAAGGCGAGAAGGTATCTGGACGTTTTTCTTTAATGATCTGGGAAAACCAGAGTGGAGGGTTGGGTGACTGGCTGGGGGAGCGAGCGCAGTGCCTTTGGAAATTTCCACACATTTGGCTGAGTTTACTGACATATGTGAGAAAATCAAAAGGTTACAAATCACGTCAAACACTCCTGGACTCGTGTGGTCACTGTAATTGCTTTGTGTTTCCTGCATTGTGAAACGGATTTGTTTCTTGTGGTTCTCGAATTAGTCATTAGTCAACTCATGGACTATATCTATCTAGTATTACTATACTGAACAAAAATATAAACGCATCATGTAAAGTGTTGGTCCCATGTTTCATGAGCTGAAATAAAAGATCCCAGAAATGTTCCATACGCACAAAAAGCTTATTTACCTCAAATGTTGTGCACAAATTTGTTTACATCCCTGTTAATGAACATTTCTCATTTGCCAAGATAATCCATCCACCTGACAGGTGTGGCATATCAAGAAGCTGATTAAACAGCATGATCATTACACAGGTGCACCTTGTGATGGGGTCAATAAAGGGCCACTCTAAAATGTGCAGTTTTGTCACACAACATAATGCCACAGATGGCTCAAGTTTTGAGGGAACATGCAAGGAATGTCCACCAGAGCTGTTGCCATATAATTGAATGTTCATTTCTCTACCATAAGCCGCCTCTAACGTTGTTTTAAAGAATTGGCAGTACGTCCAACCGGCCTCACAACCGCAGACCACTTGTAACCACGCCAGCCCAGGACCTCTACAGTTGACTTCTTCACCTGCGAGATCGTCTGAGACGAGCCACCCGGACAGCTGATGAAACTGTGGGTTTGCAAAACAAATAATTTCTGCACAAACTGTTAGAAACCATCACAGGGAAGAACATCTGCGTGCTCGTTGTCCTCACCAGGGTCTTGACCTGACTGCAGTTCGGCGTCGTAACCGACTTCAGTGGGCAAATGCTCACCTTCGATGGCCACTGGCACGCTGGAGAAGTTTGCTCTTCATGGATGAATGCCGGTTTCAACTGTACCGGGCAGATGGCAGACGTGTGGGTTAGCGATTTGCTGATGTCAACGTTGTGAACAGAGTGCCCCAACATGGTGGCGATGGGGTTATGGTATGGGCAGGTATAAGCTACGGACAACAAACACATTTGCATTTTATCTATGGCAATTTGAATGCACAGAGATACCGTGACGAGATCCTGAGGCCCATTGTCGTGCCATCACCTCATGTTTCAGCATGCACGGCCCCATGTCGCAAGGATCTGTACACAATTCCTGGAAGCTGAAAATGTCCCAGTTCTTCCATGGCCTACATATTCACCAGACATTTCACCCATTGAGCATGTTTGGGATGCTCTGGATCAACGTGTACGACAGCGTGTTCCAGTTCCCGCCAATATCCAGCGACTTCGCACAGTCATTGAAAAGGAGTGGGACAACATTCCATAGGCCACAATCAACAGCCTGATCAACACAATGTGAAGGAGATGTGTCGCGCTGCATGAGGCAAATGGTGGTCACACCAGATACTGACTGGTTTTCTGATCCACGCTCCTACCTTTTTTTTAAAGGTATCTGTGACCTACAGATCCATATCTGTATTCCCAATCATGTGAAATCCATAGAATAGGGCCTAATTAATTTATTTAAATGACTGATTACCTTCTATTAACTGTAACTCAGTAAAATCTTTGAAATTGTTGCAGGTTGCGTTTATATTTTTGTTCAGTGTAGTATTAGTCATGATCAACTCATGGACTATATCTATCTAGTATAACTAGTATTTTTTATTTAGTTTCACAGTTTGTAGGCCTACCTTGTTGTTTGCTGATTAACAATGTCCTGTAGTATAGTGTATCTACACGACTCTGGCGTAGCTTTGATATTTCTGTCACCCCTCCCCTATTCTTGTTTTGAAAAATATCTCCATCCAACCAGTGCCCTCTCTACACAAGCTGTTTGACTGAGCGTATAGGTATATATATCTACCCTGTCACCTCCTTCCCTTCCCCCTCCCCTCCCCCCACACTCTCTCACTCATCTCATCACTCGCTCTCGCCTGATTGACTGTGTGAGACAAATTAGGCTTTTGAAATGATCAACAAATTTGACAGGTGAGTAAAAATGCACATCTGTTTTTTTGTGTTAATTGTTTAATGAGTTGAGCAAATTGATATGTTATAATATCACATGACGTGATCAACTAATGCATGGTGTAATACATGTTCTAAAGCTAATGCCTACTATTTGGTGATTGCTGTCCTATTTATCATTGATGATTTATTATGAAACCACTCCTGTCGTCTTTATCTTATGCAGCACAATCAGAAGTTTCGGTGATGATGACAACAACATATTGAATAGCTTTCGCTAGTTTCGCTGAAAGCTGTCAGATTGAAACTGAGACCGAGAGAACCAGGGCCAATTTGTTAGACACCAGTTCATTGACAGAAGTTAACCAAACCAGTGGTTTGGTTAAAGAAGAAGAGGAAGGTGTTGAGTAGTCAGTGCAGTCCTCATAACAAGAGTATATGGCTTTTCCAGACCAGATAAGCCACTACAGGTGCAGAGGAGTGAATAGCAATAGCAGTGGCCATAACCATTCACCTTTTCACCTTAGGCCTGCCTCCGTGTGCTTATGGAAATAGATTTTGCCAGCAACTCTACTACTTATTTGAGTGAAAACCTATTTTCTGTGTCTCAGTGTGCTGTTGGCCCAGAAGAAGTTTATCTACCACTATAAGAACATGCGCTGGGCCAAGGGCCGACACGAGACCTACCTTTGCTTCGTGGTCAAGAGGCGGGTGGGACCAAACTCACTCTCCTTCGACTTTGGACACCTGCGCAACCGGTCTGGTTGTCATGTGGAGGTGAGGGAGGGAGGGAGAGGAGAGGGAGGGAGGGGAGCAGAGAGAGAGGGAGAGAAGAGGGAGGTAGGGAGGGAGGGAGGGAGGGAGGGAGGGAGGGAGGGAGGGAGGGAGGGAGGGAGGGAGGGAGGGAGGAGAGGAGAGAGGGTGGGAGGGAGGGAGGGAGGGAGATGGGAGGGAGGGAGGGGGGAGGAGAGGAGAGGGAGGGAGGGAGGGAGGGAGGGAGGGAGGGAGGGAGGGAGGGAGGGAGGGAGGGAGGGGAGAGGTGGGAGGGGGAGGGAGGGGGAGAGGGAGAGGGAGAGGGAGAGGGAGAGGGAGAGAGAGGAGAGGGAGGGAGAGGAGAGGAGAGAAGGAGGGAGAGGAGAGGGAGGGCAAGGAGAGGAAGGGAGAGGAGGAAACATGGAACAAATCTTGTCATCTGTCATTTATTCTCTTGTCTGTCCCTGTTGCTCCAGTTCTCTCCCTCTTTCCGTCTTTATACACTGCTCAAAAAATAAAGGGAACACTTAAACAACACAATGTAACTCCAAGTCAATCACACTTCTGTGAAATCAAACTGTCCACTTAGGAAGCAACACTGATTGACAATACATTTCACATGCTGTTGTGCAAATGGAATAGACAACAGGTGGAAATTATAGGCAATTAGCAAGACACCCCCAATAAAGGACTGGTTTTGCAGGTGGTGACCACAGACCACTTCTCAGTTCCTATGCTTCCAGGCTGATGTTTTGGTCACTTTTGAATGCTGGCTGTGCTTTCACTCTAGTAGTAGCATGAGACGGAGTCTACAACCCACACAATTGGCTCAGGTAGTGCAGCTCATCCAGGATGGCACATCAATGCGAGCTGTGGCAAGAAGGTTTGCTGTGTCTGTCAGCGTAGTGTCCAGAGCATGGAGGCACTACCAGGAGACAGGCCAGTACATCAGGAGACGTGGAGGAGGCCGTAGGAGGGCAACAACCCAGCAGCAGGACTGCTACCTCCACCTTTGTGCAAGGAGGAGCAGGAGGAGCACTGCCAGAGCCCTGCAAAATGACCTCCAGCAGGCCACAAATGTGCATGTGTCTGCTCAAACGGTCAGAAACAGACTCCATGAGGGTGGTATGAGGGCCCGACGTCCACAGGTGGGCGTTGTGCTTACAGCCCAACACCGTGCAGTTGCCAGAGAACACCAAGATTGGCAAATTCGCCACTGGCGCCCTGTGCTCTTCACAGATGAAAGCAGGTTCACACTGAGCACATGTGACAGACGTGACAGAGTCTGGAGACGCCGTGGAGAACGTTCTGCTGCCTGCAACATCCTCCAGCATGACCGGTTTGGCGGTGGGTCAGTCATGGTGTGGGGTGGTATTTCTTTGGGGGGCCGCACAGCCCTCCATGTGCTCGCCAGAGGTAGCCTGACTGCCATTAGGTACCGAGATGAGATCCTCAGACCCCTTGTGAGACCATATGCTGGTGCGGTTGGCCCTGGGTGCCTCCTAATGCAAGACAATGCTAGACCTCATATGGCTGGAGTGTGTCAGCAGTTCCTGCAGGAGGAAGGCATTGATGCTATGGACTGGCCCGCCCGTTCCCCAGACCTGAATCCAATTGAGCACATCTGGGACATCATGTCTCGCTCCATCCACCAACGCCACGTTGCACCACAGACTGTCCAGGAGTTGGCGGATGCTTTAGTCCAGGTCTGGGAGGAGATCACTCAGGAGACCATCCGCCACCTCATCAGGAGCATGCCCAGGCGTTGTAGGGAGGTCATACAGGCACGTGGAGGCCACACACACTACTGAGCCTCATTTTGACTTGTTTTAAGGACATTACATCAAAGTTGGATCAGCCTGTAGTGTGGTTTTCCACTTTAATTTTGAGGGTGACTCCAAATCCAGACCTCCATGGGTTGATAAATTTGATTTCCATTGATCATTTTTGTGTGATTTTGTTGTCAGCACATTCAACTATGTAAAGAAAAAAGTATTTAATAAGATTATTTCATTCATTCAGATCTAGGATGTGTTATTTTAGTGTTCCCTTTATTTTTTTGAGCAGTGTATATTTTCCTATCTCTTCCCCTTTCTTTCCTTCCCATTTCTTCATCACTCTCTTTCCCCTCATTCTACTCTCCTTTCTCTCTATCTGCATCTTCCTCCCTCAATCATTTCTCTCTCTCCCTTCCTCACCTATCTCCATCACTCTCTCTCCCTCATTCCTCACCTATCTCCATCACTCTCTCCCTCATTCCTCACCTATCTCCATCACTCTTTCTCTAATTTCTCACCTATCACTCTCTCTCCCTCATTCCTCACCCCTCTCCCTTTATCACACACCTCCATCACTCTCTTTCTTTCCACCCCCCTTAGCTGCTGTTCCTGCGCCTCTTGGAAGCTGGCGCCCTGTGTCCGGGCCTGTGGGGTTATGGAGCTCCAGACAGTGTGGGACTGTGTTACTCTGTCACCTGGTTCTGTTCCTGGTCTCCCTGCTCAGACTGCTCCTACAGACTGGCCCAGTTGCTCAGCCAGACCCCCAACCTCCGCCTCAGGATCTACGTCTCCAGGCTCTACTTCTGTGACCTGGAGGACAGCCGTGCGAGAGAGGGTCTCCGCGTGCTGCAGAGAGCCGGGGTGCATGTGTGGGTGGGGGTGGGGGTCTCTTCCCTAATGCATCTCTCCTTATAATTCTGTCTCTTCCCTATAGACTATTTCTACTGTTGGCAGACCTTTGTGGCTCGCAGACAGCGTGTGTTTAAGGCCTGGGACGGACTGCATCAGAACTCTGTTCAACTGGCCAGGAAACTTAACGACATCCTCCAGGTAGGACACACACACACACACACACACACACACAAACACACACACTATACCCTTGAGTTAGTAGGCTAATGATATTTACTGATTTGTCTTTCAGCCTGGTGAGGCAGAAGATTGGAGAGATGCTTTCGAGCTGCTTGGATTGTGATTCACGTCTTTCCCTGTCATGTATGCTGATATGGAGCTATTTATTTTTGCTCCTCCCTTTAACCTATCACTGTAAAAAAAAAAAAATAGATGAACTGTTCAACTCAATTGCATAATGTGTTTATATATTGTTTTTTTGTTTTTTTTACCCTTTGTAGCATTATTACTGCCTTGTAACACATCCATTAAATAATTTCCTCCAACTGTGATTATGAGTGGTTTTGTGTTGACATTATCCTACCCTGATTTAAATTTGACCAGCTCTTTATCTCTCACATAGCCTACCATAATCAACCAAATAAAGGTTAGGCTAATTGATTACAATTATCTCTAAACTATCACTGACAATGGTTGATTAATCTGGATGAATGACATTAGAAACGGATGTGAATGCTTCTCGTGCGCAAACACACAGTGTATTACGCTCCCGTACCCGTTAACGTGCACGATCACCAAACACTGATTGAATTAAAGTCAAGATGGCGACCGAGGGCGAATACGAGTCGATCCTGTGTGTGAAACCTGACGTCAACGTTTACCGAATCCCGCCGCGGGCATCGAACCGGGGAGTCAGGTAAGAGACCCGGTTCCGGCACCATCAACCGGTGACCTTGCCCTGGTTTGACTCCAGCATCATTTGTTTGGCGTGGCAATATATCAACCTCCCCGTAGGCAAAGCTCTTGTCTTCACATCAAGGCAATGCATTGCCCATATAATGGCTATGATGGTCGTCTCTGTCGCCTTTGCAGTGCGCAATAGCTTTTCTATGGTGGCCTACCAGGCAAACTGGTTGACTTCTATTACGGAGGAATAGTCTACCACCAGATGTCAAGGCTGTGCGTAGTGGGATGGATAGGGAGAATACACCTGTTATTATTGTAGTCCACCTGACGGTATCAGACAATGACATTGAATCCTGTTTACAGTGCGAAAACGTGACCGTGTCGTGTCCCCCTTTGACAGAATGTGCTTTGACTGCTCTGTGCTTTGGGGCGAATGTTTAGTGAAAGGATATAGTGGGTACTACGGTATTTAAAGGTCCATAGGATTAGTGAGATTTTTACTCCCTCGTAGGATTATCTGGGCATTTTCTCTGTTGTAGCCTACCCTATTACTTTCTAACCAGGGTTCGTTAAAGGATCTCTTGTTGACAGTGACTTCAGTCCTATTAGGCTACAGTCTACGGTTGGCAGTGTGTGTGACTATATTGTGTTTACCCATTTGTTCATTGGCTGGTGTTTTAACGCGATCCAGTCTATCTGCATGCTGACTGGACAGCGTTCCATACTGTATCTTTCTCCTGGGAGCTGATTGGCTGACCACCAGTAACTTGCCATCACCAAGCACAAAGCTGAGTCTGTTGTGTGATGTAGTGAGTAATAATAATGAGGGAATATTCCACCCCAGGTCTGGTGAACTGCCAGCCCAGTCACCTTGTTATTTCTTCTTCTCCTGACTTCACTCTCATTTCAGTAGCAAGGTGTAGTGGTTGGTTATCAACAACATGGTATCCCTCTTTCTGACACACACCTATACAGTCAGTCTCATCTCTGATTGGCTGTCTGTGTCTCCCTCAGGGCGGCGGATTGGAAGCTGGATGCCCCTGATTGGACAGGCCGTATGAGAGTGACGGCTCGGGGAAAAGTGGCTTTCATCAAACTGGAGGACAAGATCTCTGGTGAGAGGCCAAATTGTCCCCTAGCCCCTAGCCCAGGGTTACCCAATAGGTGGCCCGCAGGCCACATTTTATTCGGCCCCCCAAGTTTTAAATGTTTACATTATTTATTTTTTTGTTCTTCGATATAAAAGACTGTAAAATCACCAGGAGATTAGTTCAAGGTAATTTTTATTTAGGAGATCTGTTCCCAAGTATCCTCACGCATAAATAGAGAGGCGTATGTGATCGTATCCCAATGTAATCAACGTTTGAAATTATTCTGTTTTTGTCAAATACTATATCTGTTTCTTGCGGTCAATTTGCAGTGTACAAATTATTTATAGCTATGTTCCAACCATCCGCTCAAGGAAAAATTGGCCCACGGCTGAATGTAATTGGGGACCCCTGCCCTAGCCCCTAGCCCACCTCTAGGCACTTCTAGTCAGAAGGCCGTCATGCCCAATTCCAAATCGTCACCTGGGCACTTCTTGTTGACCTGAAAGGACTATGTTAACTGCTCCACCTTGCCCTCTGACTATTGACTTGAACCGTTAGTTATAAGGCCTAAGTTATAACTACCCTCCGTCTCTGCAGGGGAGCTGTTTGCACAGGCACCAGTGGACGAGTACCCTGGCATCGCCATAGAAACCGTCAGCGACTCCAGTCGTTACTTTGTGCTTCGGATCCAGGATGAGAGTGGTGGGTTGTTGGTCGTCGTCACTTGTCACCATCTGGCCATATTAGAAAGGACAGAACTATCACACACTACTTTTCTATTAGTAGTTATTATACTGAACAAAAATATAAACACAACATGTAAAGTGTTGGTCCCATGTTTCATGAGCTGAAATAAAATATCCCAGAAATTTTCCAAACGCACAAAAAACATTATTTCTCTAAAAAATAGTGTTTACATCCCTTTTAGTGAGCATTTCTCCTCTGCCAAGATAATCTAACCACCTGACAGGTGTGGCATATCAAGAAGCTGATTAAACAGCATGATCACAACACAATGCCACAGATGTCTCAAGTTTTGAGGGAGTGTGCAATTGGCATGCTGACTGCAGGAATGTCCACCAGAGCTGTTGCCAGATAATTTAATGTTCATTTTTCTACCATAAGCCGCCTCAAACGTCGTTTTAGAGAATTTGGCAGTACGTCCAACCGGCCTCACAACCGCAGACCACGTGTAACAACGCCACCCCAGTACATCCACATCCGGCTTCTTCACCTGCAGGATCATCTGAGACCAGCCACCTGGACAGCTGATGAAACGAGGAGTATTTCTGTCTGTATTATAAAGCACTTTTGTGGGGAAAAACTCATTCTGATTGGCTGGGCCTGGCTCCCCAGTGGATGTGCCTGGCTCCCAAGTGGGTGGGCCTATGCCCTCCCAGGCCCACCCATGGCTGAGCCCATGCCCAGTTATGTGAAATCCATAGATTAGGACCTAATTTATTTATTTCAATTGACTGATTTCCTTATATGAACTGTAACTCAGTAAAATTGTTGAAATTGCTGCATGTTGAGTTTATATTTTTGTTCAGTACAGTAGAAGTAGTATAACACAGTAATAACAAGGTATGTGTTGGATCATTTGAGTGTATAGAATGGAACAGTATTCTACTACAGCATTTGGAGTACACAATCAGTTGTTTCTCACTGTGCTATTTCTCTGTGTTTTAGGATCAGTGTGTGTACGAAGTGATTTGATTTGTAACTTACATTGGTTTATTGTTCTTCTCTGGCCTCTGTCTCTCAGGTCGCAGTGCGTTCATAGGCATCGGGTTTGGGGACAGAGGGGACTCGTTTGACTTCAACGTGGCGCTGCAGGACCACTTTAAGTGTGTTGCTCTTACAGCTGTCAGCTGTCACAACAGGGATAACATTCTCATAACATTAGCAAAACAAGTACAGCTCAGAGCTAAAATGTTGACTTCTAACTGACATTAATTAGTAATAGCCTGACATTTGTTTCACTCTATAACTCTCAATTCAATTGAAAGGGGCTTCATTGACATGGAAAACATATGTTTATATTGCCAAAGCAAGTGAAATAAACAATCACAAATTAACACTAAACATTATGCACACAACATTTTTCAAAAGAATAAAGAGGCTTGAAATGTTATAACGCTCTCTCCCTTTTGCCCTCTCATTCTCTATCTATTTACTGTATATATATATATCTTTCTCTCTCTCTTGTTACCTCTCTCTCTCTGTCACTCTCTCAGGTGGGTGAAACAGGAGCTTGAGATCAGTAAGCAGTCTCAGACTCCAGACAACACTCCTAAACTGGACCTGGGTTTCAAAGAGGGACAGACCATCACTCTCAATATCGGGGTAACTTCCTCAACTCACACCCATAATACTCCTACCATGGTACCATCTGGTTAGCGCTTAACAACTCAAAAGCGAACATGCACGCACACGTTGCAAACCCATGCTCTGTTTCAAAGCTTTGTCAAGCTATCACTCAAACACCTATTCCTCTCTCCTTCCTTCTCACCCGTCCCCTCCTCTCTTTCTTTCCATTTCTGTCCCTCTCTCAGCAAGGCAGAAAGAGAGACAAGTCCCGCCCCCAGAGTGCTGGTGGCTTTGGGCTCCTCCCTCCTCCACCTGCCGGTGGTGGCGCCAAGATAGCCCCTCCCCCTATGTCAAGCTCCTCCAATGACAATGAAGGGTTATTCTCAGGGGGAGACTTATTCTCTGCGGGAAGTGACTCGTTTTCAGGGGAAAGTGACACGTTTTCAGGAGGAAACGACACATTCCCAGCAGGAAGTGACATGTTCTCAGGGGGAAGTAACACATTCTCAGGGGGAAGTAACACAGGTAGGTGAACAGCATTTTGGGCCACGTTCAGCGAGGTGTAACGCTACTGGTTGTTCAGAAAGATATACACTACATGACCAAAAGTATGTGGACACCTGCTCGTCAAACATCTCATTCCAAAATCATGGGCTTTAATATGGAGTTGGGTCCCCCCTTTGCTGCTATAACAGCATCTACTCTTCTGGGAAGGCTTTCCACTAGATGCTGTGGGGACTTGCTTCCATTCAGCCACAAGAGCATTAGTGAGGTCGTGTACTGATGTTGGGCGATTAGGCCTGGCTTGCAGTCGGCATTCCAATTCATCCCAAAGGTGTTCCATGGGGTTGAGGTCAGGGCTCTGTGCACGCCAGTCAAGTTCTTCCACACTGATCTCGACAAACCATTTCTGTATGGATCTCGCTTTGTGTACATGGGCATTGTCATGCTGAAACAGGAAAGGGCCTTCCCCAAACTGTTGCCACAAAGTTGGAAGTACAGAATTGTCTAGATCGTCATTGTATGCTGTAGCATTAAGATTTCCCTTCACTGGAACTAAGGGCCCTAGCCTGAACCATGACAAACAGCCCCAGACCATTATTCCTCCTCAACCAAACTTTACAGTTGGCACCATGCATTGAGGCAGGTAGCGTTCTCCTGGCATCCGCCAAACCCAGATTCGTCCATCAGACTGCCAGATGGTGAAGCGTGATGCAATTGGCATGCTGACTGCAGGAATGTCCACCAGAGTTGTTGCCAGATCAATTAATGTTAATTTATTTACCATAAGCCGCCTCCAACGTTGTTTTAGAGAATTTGGCAGTACGTCCAACCGGCCTCACAACTGCAGACCACGTGTAACCACGCCAGCCCAGGACCTCCACATCCGGCTTCTTCACCTGCAGGATCGTCTGAGACCAGCCACCCGGACAGCTGTTGAAATTTAGGAGTATTTCTGTCTGTAATAAAGCCCTTTTGTGGGGAAAAACTAATTCTGATTGGCTGGGCCTGGCTCCCCAGTTGGTGGGCCTATGTCCTCCCAGGCCCACCCATGGCTGTGCCCCTGCTCAGTCATGTGAAATCCATAGATTAGGGCCTAATGGATTTATTTAAATTGACTGATTTCCTTATATGAACTGTAACTCAGTAAAATCATTGAAATTGTTGCGTTTATATTTTTGTTCAGTATAGATTATGAAGACAGGTATTCTGCTCTGGCATGTAGAATAGGGGATGTGGTACACTCCATACAAGACAATTCTATGTGCAACGTTCAAAACGTTGTGTTCTCCTGAACGCGACCCTGTTCTCATATTGCTGCTTCTGATTCATCTGTTTGTTTATCTTGTTCGGTTACCCTAGTAACTGCTTTTTCTGCATAGCGCTTTTTGCTAACATTGTTGAATACTATTTTTACAGTTCCCCAAACCATGCTGTGAATTCATTTGACTGAAGGGAAAAAGTACATGTTTATATGCCACTGTGTAATTAGGTTAAGGATTGAATGGGGCCCTGGGTGTTTTTTCTTTTAGTTTTATGAGCTAACCAAGAAAAAGGCTATTGTCATTAGAGTATGAATGGGGAGAAAGCAGTAGAGGTTGTGTATTGAAGGGTTTGATGTGTGTTGTCTCCATAGAGATCCTATTAAATTAGTATTCTAATTCCTAATTCTATGATTGTCTCTCTGTTCTCAGGCTGTTTGTTAGACCTGGACAGCAGTAACTCCAACTCTGTGGTGCAGCCGAACCCCAACCCTACAGGCGGCTCGGACATGTGGGGAGACTTCTCTGCCCCAGAAAAGTAAGGGGATAATCTTCTCTCTCTTTCATCCTTTTCTCTCTTCTTTCATTATTTTGTTCCCCCCATTAATGCTCTCCTCTTTTTCCCCATAACGCAGGTCAATGTCTCCGCTCGCCAACGATGATGGTTCCACCAACTGGCAGCAGTTCTGAGGCCGTCCCACAATCCCTTTCACCTGACCTTCACCTGACCTTTAACCCCTGACCAGAGGAAGACACTGTATATTATCACCTCAACCTCAGTGTACTCTCTCCCTCTCTTCCCCCTCTCTTTATTTGTCTCTCTCACACCCTGCCCCCACTCTCATCACCCCTCTCCTGGCTTCCTCTCCTTACCATCCTCAATCCTCTACATCTTTCCCTATCAGTTTCAACGCTACACTCTCTCCCCCTCTGTCCCCCTCTCCTTGCCCTCCTCTCCCTCTGTCTCTTTCTCTATCTCTATCTATTGCAACAGAGTATTTATTTACTACTGAGGGAAAAGACTGAGGTTAAATCTCTCTAAATGAAAGATGGTACAGAAAGGAATGATGGTGACTCACACTATAGTCTTGATAAAAAACAAATTAATTTATGTACAGAATATATTATTGTAAATGTATATATTGTCAGTAGTTTGTAATTCCCATTGTTGTTGTGGTAGTGTCGTAGCTAATTTTCCTTTAGAATCTCCAGTACAACTGGAATTATCGCCTGAAATAACTAATTTACAGGCTTGCCTGGATGCATTAGTATATGACCAAGTTATCTGATCTAAGGTCAGTTTTGCTTTTTCCTCTTAATTACTAAGGTTAGGCCACGGTGAGTCTGGAGCTGGGCTTTGGAGCAGCTTCTGCTTTGAGTGGACACTGATCTACTGTAAGTTTACACAGTAGTCATGCTGTTTGGCGCCCCTTGGTGGGCTATTGCGGTCCTACAACCACAGTCTGACGGAGAGTGGTGAGATGTGGACATTATCACTGCTGGGGATGGGAACTTGGCAGGGTCACTTGGCTGCGTTGTTCTAACATGAGGCTGGTGTTAGTTGGTCAATTAACACCGAAATGGAGGGAGCGATAGGAAAAAATAGTGGTCTGATTGAGTGAAGGGATAGCAGAGTGATGGGATGAAAGGGTAAGATGGGTCTGAGGAGGGATGGAGGGTGAGGAGGGGGTTAAACCCATGGGGTGATAGACAGGCCTGATTTAGGCCTTGTGATGTAATCAACAGTCAAGGGGTTTCTGGGTAGAGATGACTCATTTAGGTCACGACTCTTGCCCTGCTGGATGAATAGCCCTGTGTGTGTTGTATATACAACTGTCTGTCCGTCCGTCCGTCCGTCTGTGTTCTATACGTTAAACCCTGGAACTAACTTAACTCTGTCAATGCAGTGAGACCATTCCAGTCCTTGTGAGATGCAGTGTTTTACTTTACTGCAGTGTTTTACTTTACTGTTTTATTTGGAGAGAAAGGATGGAGGGATAGAGGGGGATAATGCAGTACAGGACATCATAGTGCAATATTACAGTAAGCCATGTATGTGGCTTTTGTACTTATCATTGTGTGTGTCTTTCTCTCATGGACTCAAACATATGCATTGATTGATGACATGATGTTGATTAATGACGTGATAATTGATTGATTTCCTGTGTGAGCACACGGCTAGTTGGAGAACTGGTATGAACTGGTGAGAGTCTGTGTAGACCCTACCTATGTTTGTTTATGTGTTTCTTCTTGTCATTACAAATACAATATGTGTGTATGTAAATGTGTATGTATTGAAAATAAAAGTATAAAGATATCAACTAATGTTGAATCACGGATGACTTTTCTTTTTATCTGCATAAGGGGAAAAAACTGGACTACATCAATAAAGCAATCCACACATAAACCAATTCATTACATTTTATTGGGTAATATTGCACTACTTTGGTATTGGATTGTGATAGAGTGCTTTACAGTAAGGTGCCAGTGATGACAGAGTGGATACTTTGTTCTCAGATTGCCTCTACACAACGAACTACAGGAACCCAACAGCGTTCCATCTGAGCAGTATTATACAGCCCGGAATGGCACTGACGTAAACCACGAGAACATGATCCGTGTCAAATAAAACACAGAGCAAATCTGTCGGGAGTGATTTCTCCCCATGATATTCACAGACAGTTATAATAAAACAAGAGGCTAATAGAAGAACTGAGAAATATGACTCAGACTGTTCTTAACTGGAGTTACGAGGACTGTGTGTGTGTGTGTGTGTGTGTGTGTGTGTGTGTGTGTGTGCATGCGTTTGTGCATGTGTGTCTCTGTGTGTGTCTGTCCGTGCGTGCGTGTGATTGTGTGTGTGTGTGTAATAAGGCACAGGCTAGCACCAGGTGTTGAGCGGTGGATTTATGGTGTTTTGGGGTGTTTTTATGGAGACAACCCAGTGTTCTGTCTCCAAGGGTGTCCTCCCTCCTCCTCCTTCTCTCCTTCCTCCCTTCTTCCTCCGCCCCTCCTTCCATCTCCGCCATCTTGGGCCCATCAGGCCTTGTTTTCCCAGGTTTTGGGGTTGCCACGGTGATTGCGACAGCGTTTCTTATTGGTGGTTGACCTCTGGAAGCGTTTGGGCCAGCCGGACCTCTCCCTGCAGAGCTCAGCTGGGATGGAGAGAAGAGAGAGAGCAAGAGAGAGAGATTGAATACAGATAATGTGTGTGTGTGTGAAAGAGAGAGAGGATGCTGTGGGCTCAGATGTACACTACCATTTGGGGTCACTTAGAAATGTCCTTGTTTTTTAAAGAAAAGCAATTTTTTTCCCATTAAAATAACATCAAATTGATCAGAAATACAGTGTAGACATTGTTAATGTTGTAAATGGCTATTGTAGCTGGAAACTGCAGATTTTTTATGGAATATCTACATAGGCGTACAGAGGCCCATTATCAGCAACCATCAGTCCTGTGTTCCAATGGCACGTTGTGTTTGCTAATCCAAGTTTATCATTTTAAAAGGCTAATTGATCATTAGAAAACCCTTTTGCAATTATGTTAGCAGAGCTTAAAACTGTTGTGCTGATTAAAGAAGCAATAAAACTGGCCTTCTTGAGACTAGTTGAGTATCTGGAGCATCAGCAATTGTAGGTTTGATTACAGGCTCAAAATGGCCAGAAACAAATAACTTTCTTCTGAAACTCATCAGTCTATTCTTGTTCTGAGAAATGAAGGCTATTCCATGCGAGAAATTGCCAAGAAACTGAAGATCTCGTACAATGCTGTGTACTACTCCCTTCACAGAACAGCGCAAACTGGCTCTAACCAGAATAGAAAGAGGAGTGGGAGGCCCCGGTGCACAACTAAGCAAGAGGACAAATACATTAGAGTGTCTAGTTTGAGAAACAGGCGCCTCACATGTCCTCAACTGGCAGCTTCATTAAATAGTACCCACAAAACACCACTCTCAACGTCAACAGTGAAGAGGCGACTCCGGGATGCTGACCTTCTAGGCAGAGTTGCAAAGAAAAAGCCATATCTCAGACTGGCCAATAAAAAGAAAAGATTAAGACGGGCAGCCTGAGATATGGCTTTTTGGCATCCCGGAGTCGCCTCTTCACTGTTGACGTTGAGACTGTATTTCTGATCAATTTGATGTTATTTGAATGGACAGAAAAATTGCTTTTCTTTCGAAAACAAGGACATTTCTAAGTGACCCCAAACTTTTGAACGGTAGTGTACATGCTGTCCTTAAGTCAGTAAGAGTTTCATGCACTCTAAGATTGTTATGTTGTTGTAATCCTAACAACTGGTCTAATGAAGTGCTATCAGATGGACTGTCTTACCCTTCAGGTACTCATCCTGTTGGCACACAGTTCTCACACAGATCTCCTTGTTGATCACATAGACACGAGGGAGGCTGAGACAAACCAGGAGACAGACATCATTACACTATAATCAGACCCCAGCTGCTGTCTCTAAAACATGCCTCTCTGCACAGGCTCTCAGGTTGAAACCCAAGGACTTTGACTGCATGACCAGGAGGCACTGAGTGTGTCTATGTTTTCCTGAGAGAGAGCCTGTAGTTGCAGCTTACCTGTAAAGGCAGAGGGAGTGGATGCATCTCTTGATGGGCCGGTGGACAGAGTACATCCTGGTGCAGGGGTACGTCTCTTCCCTACAGTCTAGCACAGAGGATACACACAACATCCAGATAAGTCACACACAATGTTTAGATAACACTGGACACCCCTGGTCATCCCTGGCCTAACATTGTTCAGTGATGTTTCTGTCCCACACTGATGACCTCACTCACCAGGTGGTAGGGTAGAGACAGACACCTCACTCACCAGGTGGTAGGGTAGAGACAGACACCTCACTCACCAGGTGGTAGGGTAGAGACAGACACCTCACTCACCAGGTGGTAGGGTAGAGACAGACACCTCACTCACCAGGTGGTAGGGTAGAGACAGACACCTCACTCACCAGGTGGTAGGGTAGAGACAGACAGCAGAGCCTCCTCTTCATTCCAGTCACCTCTGGGGAGATCCACCTCTACCAACAGGGAAACAACACAATCAGCATGGGAGCGACCTCTACCCACGGCCATGATTCACATGCAACTTAATGTCTTTTGAAATAATGTGTGACCATTGAATGGAGGGCATTATTACCAGCCTGTGGGGATTGGGCTACAGCTGTGAGAGCTGTGGAACAGAAAAGCATATGATGGGAAGTGTTTTATGGAGTTAAAACAAACAGAGATGGACTCAAACCTAATTGAAGGTGATGATTTGTGTGTTGTGTTTGTCATGGGTTACCATGGAAACCGCAGAGGAGCAGGGCGATTGGAAGACTGCCCATCGTTGTCAGAGCTGGATGTTTACGAGCTGAAGGAAAGAGGACCCACAAAAGCCCGAAGAGGAAAATAGTTTATATGTTTCAATTCACACAGAGGAACTCTTCAATATCTCGACTTTACATTTCCTCTGTTTTCCTTCTGCTCTCCCCCTGGCCCTGCCTCTGCTGTTTCTAATGCAATGTATACTCTTTTATTTATTTATCTTTATTTAACCAGGTAAGCCAGTTGAGAACAAGTTCTCATTTACAACTGCGACCTGGCCAAGATAAAGCAAAGCAGTGCAATAAAAACAACAACACAGAGTTACATATGGGGTAAAAAAAACATAAAGTCAAAAAATACAACAGAAAATATATGTACAGTGTGTGCAAATGTAGCAAGTTATGGAGGTAAGGCAATAAATAGGCTATAGTGCAAAATAATTACAATTAGTATTAACACTGGAATGCTAGATGTGCAAGAGATTATGTGCAAATAGAGATACTGGGGTGCAAAAGAGCAAAAGAGCAAAATAAATAACAATATAGGGATGAGTTAGTTGGGTGGGCTAATTTCAGATGGGCTGTGTACAGGTGCAGTGATCGGTAAGGTGCTCTGACAACTGATGCTTAAAGTTAGTGAGGGAGATAAGAGTCTCCAGCTTCAGAGATTTTTGCAATTTGTTCCAGTCATTGGCAGCAGAGAACTGGAAGGAATGGCGGCCAAAGGAGGTGTTGGCTTTGGGGATGACCAGTGAGATATACCTGCTGGAGCGCAGACTACGGGTGGGTGCTGCTATGGTGACCAATGAGCTAAGATAAGGCAGGGATTTGCCTAGCAGTGATTTATAGTTGGCCTGGAGCCAGTGGGTTTGACGACGAACATGTAGTGAGGACCAGCCAACAAGAGCGTACAGGTCACAGTGGTGGGTAGTGTATGGGGCTTTGGAGACAAAACGGATGGCACTGTGATAGACTACATCCAATTTGCTGAGTAGAGTGTTGGAGGCTATTTTGTAAATGACATTGCCGAAGTCAAGGATCGGTAGGATAGTCCGTTTTACAAGGGCATGTTTGGCAGCATGAGTGAAGGAGGCTTTGTTGTGAAATAGGAAGCCGATTCTAGATTTAACTTTGGATTGGAGATTCTTAATGTGAGTCTGGAAGGAGAGTTTACAGTCTAACCAGACACCTAGGTATTTGTAGTTGTCCACATACTCTAGGTCAGACCCGTCGACAGTAGTGATTCTAGTCAGGTGGGCGGTGCCAGCAGCGTTCGATTGAAGAGCATGCATTTAGTTTTACTAGTGTTTAAGAGCAGTTGGAGGCTACTGAAGGAGTGTTGTATGGCATTGAAGCTCGTTTGGAGGTTTGTTAACACAGTGTCCAATGAAGGGCCAGATGTATACAAAATGGTGTCGTCTGCGTAGAGGTGGATCTGAGAGTCACCAGCAGCAAGAGCGACATCATTGATATACACGGAGAAAAGAGTCGGCCCAAGAATTGAACCCTGTGGCACCCCTATAGAGACTGCCATAGGTCCAGACAACAGGCCCTCCGATTTGACACATTGAACTCTATCTGAGAAGTAGTTGGTGAACCAGGCGAGGCAGTCATTTGAGAAACCAAGGCTATTTAGTCTGCCAATAAGAATGCGGTGGTTGACAGAGTCGAAAGCCTTGGCCAGGTCGATGAAGACGGCTGCACAGTACTGTCTATTATCGATCGCGGTTATAATATCGTTTAGGACCTTGAGCGTGGCTGAAGTGCACCCATGACCAGCTCAGAAACCGGATTGCATAGCGGAGAAGGTACGGTGGGATTCGAAATGGTCGGTGATCTGTTTGTTAACTTGTCTTTCAAATACTTTCGAAAGGCAGGGCAGGATGGATATAGGTCTGTAACAGTTTGGATCTAGAGTGTCACCCCCTTTGAAGAGGGGGATGACCGCGGCAGCTTTCCAATCTCTGGGGATCTCAGACGTTACGAAAGAGAGGTTGAACAGGCTAGTAATAGGGGTTGCGACAATTTCGGCGGCTAGTTTTAGAAAGAAAGGGTCCAGATTGTCTAGCCCAGCTGATTTGTAGGGGTCCAGATTTTGCAGCTCTTTCAAAACATCAGCTGTCTGAATTTGTGTGAAGGAGAAGCGGGGGGGGGGGGGGGGGGGGGGGGGGGGCATGGGCAAGTTGCAGCGGAGGGTGCAGAGTTGGTGGTCGGGGTAGTGGTAGCCAGGTGGAAAGCATGGCCAGCCGTAGCAAAATGCTTGTTGAAATTTTCGATTATTGTAGATTTATCGGTGGTGATAGTGTTTCCTAGCCTCAGTGCAGTGGGCAGCTGGGAGGAAGTGCTCTTATTCTCCATGGACTTTACAGTGTCCCAAAACTTTTTGGAGTTAGTGCTACAGGATGCAAATTTCTGTTTGAAAAAGTTAGCCTTTGCTTTCCTGACTGCTTGTATCTAAGGCAGTTGTAGGAAATGTGTACCTGGTCAAATCCAGGTAAATGAGATAGATACAGTATGTGTGCTGTTGTTAGTATCAGCATTAATCAAGCAGTTTGAATCAGGTTGCTGTTTTTTCTCACAAAGTAATCCTCTCTCTCTCTCTCTCTCTCTCTCTCACACACACACACAGACACACACACTCCCTCAGCTCTCTCCCTGCATCATTCCTCTTGTGATGTGTCAGTGTGAGTTTGGAGTCCAAGACATGAGTTCTCACAAAAGAATGTGTTTTCTGTGCCCTATTTGAGCACCCCTCTACTCCTCCTTTCTCATACACTCTTTTCATACAACTCTCTTTTCATACACCTCTATTTTCATACACCTCTCTTTCCATAAACCTTATTAAGAATGCTCTAAATCGTCCAAACAGTTTTGTCACTCGGTATGTTTAACATCCCATTTCTCCTTTACGACCATCTTGCCCAGGCCCTGAATACGCTAAATTGATTTATCTTGCTTTGACTCATTTATACACTCTTGTATGCCAGGGCACATAGCTTTGCAAAATACATTAGTTCTGAATGACATATTTTCATCCATGACAGGAGTTCACAGACAGTATTCTATTATGATGACTTCATGGAAAGTTAGTTATTTGCAGTAAATGTAGTTTCTCTATGCATCTTTTGTACATGTACCTCATGTTATTTATAGTAAACATTCTATATACAGTACTGCAGTGCTACTAATGCCTTTATAGTCTTCAAAATGAAGAAAAGAACACAATGTTTTCATACTCACAATTTTTCCTGTCGTCCAAAAACGTCCTTTGTTTTGAATCTTTTGTCCTCTCTCCTTTCCCCTCCTTCTCTCTCCCTCTCCTCCTCCATCCCCTCCTCCTTCTCTCTCCTTCTCTCTCCTTCTCCTCCTCCATCCCCTCCTCCTTCTCCTCCTCCACCCCTTGTCCTCCCCTCTCATTATAATTCTCTTGCTCTCTCGCGTTCCTCCCCTCCAATCTGGTAGAGATTTAGGGAGAATTGTTCTAGTCCAGAGTTGGTTTCATATACACCCAAACAACACAAAACTCATTATCAAAAATATGTGTCTATGCACTGTGTTGATTTCACAATAACTATCACTAATAGTAAACAAATCTATCAGCGTATTGAACTAGGGACTTACACTTTACAAATACAAAAAACTGACAGAAGAACAACAATGGTCAACACACGATGACAGGTAGAACATAAACAAAGAGCCCAATATGCTTTAGAGCAACTGAGGGAATATGACAGAATGACTGGTACAGGTCTGGCAGACCTTGCATTTGCAGGGATCCTCTTTCTCCACTAGGCGGGGCAGTGTACTTGGTGAGTGTGGTCTCAGCTCAGAAGTGGCCAATCTTGGTTTCGGAAGAGCAGCAGTGTGTGCAGGCTTTTGTTTCAGCCCAGCTCTAACTGTAGACCAACTTATCGTGGTCTAGATTGAAAGAGATATGCTACTGTTGGGCTGGAGTAAAAGCTTGCACGGCCTGTATCACTGTCCAGAGTTGCTTGTCACATATTTCGGTATTTATGCGGTTCTTAATCCTGGGCCTGGGCACTAACACACACCTTATTACACTAATCAATGGCTTACGTTAGGTTGGGTAGTTGAATTAGGTGATGGGCTGAAGCAGAAATGTGCTGTGGGACTCTAAGGACCATGCAGGATTAAGGAACTAGAGTAGACAATTATATTGCTACATCAGAAGACATTGCAACAAAGATGAGTGAATATCACGACCAAAACTCCTGACCCTTTGTTTGATCCCCTACTTGTGTTGGAAATAGGGTTTCCATAGGGACCATTAATAGCTTGTATGGGGGAAACCTGAGAGCAGCAGGCTTCCATGAACTTAACCAATATAAATATTGCATACATACTACCAGAGTCACAGACAACAAAACTCCCCTGGCGCTCTCTCTCCCTCTCTCCCAAAGTCAATTCAACAAGAGGGACACACTCATCATCCCCCTGACACATCGGGCTGCATAGTCTCTGGGGGTGAGGCTGGGGGGTGAGGAGGGGTGAGGGGGGTGAGCGGGAGAGACGCGCTGGCCTAACAAGGTCGGGTGGGCATGGCTGATGACAGGTTGAGTGATGGAGAGATCAGGCCAGAGAACACACCGACCCGCCATTCTGAACACTCTGCTTTCACCCTGAGAAATAGGGAGGGAGGGCATAGTGAGCAACACCCAGTCAGCAAGACATCAAAAAGATGACTTTGCCTTATGTCCAAAGGACGTTCAGATTTGGTACAGAGTGAAAGTTTAAACAACCTCTATTATGGATGTTGAAAAAAAATACGATTTTTGGGGCCAAATCTAGGCCGGTCCGCACAGACAAAATATGTAGCAAAAGACAACTATCTTTGGGCCAAATCACGGCCAGGCCTGATTGGCAAAAAATCTACGTCTGTAGACGTTGAAATCAAGGCATGGGTGGACTGACCCAATTTTTACCAATAAACAACGTCCATGCATCATGTCGGTGCTCACTGGGGAGAGAATGCATAGACAAAGTATAGAGGAGAACTTCAGCATTGAGAGAAAAGTGTGGGAAGAGGGACAGTAAGTGAGATTATGAACAGGCTCAGGGACATATTGGGAGGTAGAGGGACAGTGAATATTTTGGCAGAGAGAGATAGAGAGAGAGAGAGAGAGAGAGAGAGAGAGAGAGAGAGAGAGAGAGAGAGGGGGGGGGGGGGGGGGGGGGGCAGCAGGGTGGTTGATAGAGGGAGCCCAGGAAGCGTCCTTTTTGGGGAGATGCCAGGTCATAAACACTGATAAACCTCCAGACTTGTTTATTAGTTGAAGGCCTTTCTCCCCCGCCCCTCTGCAAGACTTCCCATTCCTGCCTGGTGTATGTTTTCTCCACACAAACCCCTCTTAAAGATGCACTCTGGGATCTTAAACACAACAAATGTGTATGATATTGCACAAATTGGATACTTAACATATCACACGAACTGGATGACATAGTACACAATTTAATGATAATAGTACACAAAAAACAGGGACCTGTTTTGGCTCGTGAGCACCACTTTCAAAACTAGTGGCTGAAATTATACAAAGGTTTAAGAGTGCATCTTTAACCCAGCAGCACCCTTCTCTCCCCTCTCCACTGTCTTTTTGTTCTCCTTTAGTTTTTCTTATTCCCACAGGTCCACACAAGTGTTCCGTATCTACTTGCAACAACACAAACATGGCTTTAACTACATGAGGACACAATTGTCCGTTGAAAATTCATAATATATATTTTGTACACAAGAAATTAAATCAATTATGTGTCAATGTTGTTGTGTTGTTAGGGTTCAATGAATACACTGTAATGAAAAAGAATGAATGTTTACTTAAAGCATATAGTTTTTACATCTTGTCTGTAGGCACGTATTCATACAACTCCCTGTCACGTTCAACTGCCACCGAGTAGCTCTCCTGCGCATCCGTTATCCTGCTCTGGCATGGTAATCAATCTAGCAAAAACTATTTGCTTATATCATTACATCTCCCTTTCTTTAAATATAATTATTTTACTTTTCAAAATTAACTATTTATTTCTGTACTCAAAGTGTAATAACAAATTAATTAATGAATTGTAAACAGCATTTCAACCTTGTTAACAAAATGTTATTAACTATATGCTTAGTAGGACCACTAGTGAAAATATGACAATATGTCCTTAGAGTCCTTAACAACTCTCAATAAGTATTTCTGGTACTTTCACTTGCCATGTCAATCTTCTGATGGGTTTGTTCATCACTCTGGGCTGCTGCCAGAGCTGTGCTTTTAGCCTCTTCAACAGTCATGACTGTCTGTTGCTGGTCCCTTAGAAAATCACGACGATTTCTCCGTAGAACAGCGCCATCTTCTGTTTGTATGTTGTATGACCTTGGCTGTACTTCGGTAACTGTTCTTTTTAGTGTCCATGTGTTTGTTTCGTCTTTGTACCTCACGTTGTCATCAGGTTGGAGTTCAGATAGGTTTATTGACCCTCTGTCGTAGTATAACTTTTGATTTGTTTTCTGTTGTTCCTTGAACTTCCTCACTTTCTCTCCCTCTTTCGTTTTTAGGAGGTACTCCTTGATTGGGCAGTTGGTCCTCAGTCTGCATCCCATGAGGAGGTGTGCTGGGGAAAACCCCCAGTCAAGTGGCATCCTGTGGTATACAAGCAGGCTCCTGTAGAAGTCAGTTCCACTGTCTTTTGCTTTGTCTCTTCACTGTCTGAACATATTTCTCCACCAGGCTGTTCGATTGTGGGAAGTGTGGACTTGATGTAGTGTGGACGAAGTCCCAGTCCTTGCTGAATTGTTTGAACTTTTGCATTAGAGAATTGCGGTCCATTATCGCTGAAGACTCCACTTGCCACCCCGTTTCTGGAGAAAATGGATTTCATACAGGTTATCACAGTGTCTGAGGTGGTGGTGTTCAGCCTCCAAACCTCTGGATACAGGGAGTAGTATAATGTGACAACAAGGTGATCCATTCCATTACATATAAAAAGGTCAGCTCCTATCTTTTGGTCTGGTCTCTCAAGTGCAGGGTGGGGCTTTAATGGCTCTGCAGGGCTGCTTGATATTTCAGACATGCAGTACAGTTTGATACTTCGTCTGTCACATCTGGGTTCATTCTGGGCCAATACATTACTTCACATGCTCTGTTCTTGCACTTCTCGATTCCTAGGCGTCCTTCATGACTCTTTTTTTTACATTTCCTTCCTCAGACTTTTCGGAAATACTATTTTGCTTCCATTGTAGACAATGTTTTCAACTACTGTCAGCTCAGCTCTGTAGTTCCAGTATTCGGTTATGTCATGTGAGCAGTCTTGTTTCATGTTAGACCATCCATTGATTATTATTTTCTTCAGGTTTGTCAGTGTTGTGTCTTTTTCTGTCTCAGTCTGTATGATTTCCATCTTCCATCTGCGACTGGCAATGCTGTTGTGATCATGTCCACTTATGTTCTCACTTCTTCATCTGCTTTGGTGCCCGCTGGTGCCTTCGTGTCCACAGCTCTAGAAATAGTGTGCATCATCTTTCCCGGAGTGTATGCTACATTCAGAGCATAGTGTTGTAGTTTGATCATCATTCTTTGGACTCTCAGCGGACAGTCATTCAGTGGTTTTTGAAACAGCGGAATCAGTGGTTTGTGAGCCGTTTCAACACTGATCACTTGCCCTGACACAAACTGATGGAATCTCTCACAAGGAAATGTTATGCTGAGCAGCTTCTTTTCAATTTGAGCAGGTCTCATTGTTGGTCATTGAACAAGATGCATATGCCACTGGTTGCCAGTTGTCGTACTTATGCAACAGAACAGTCCACTCTGTGATGCATCTGATGATATCTTGATGGGCCTCGCTGGGTCATAAAATCTCAAGACTGGTTCCTCTGTCAGCTGTTTTTTCAAGTTGTTCAATGCAGTCTCATGTTCATGATTCCATTCCCATTCTATTTTATTTTCCGTGAGTCTTCTCAGTGGAGCAATCTTTTCTGAGAGGTTGGGTATGAATTTTCCCAAGTACTTGACCATCCCATTAAACCTCTGTACATCGTTTTTGCTCTATGGTTTTGGCATGTTATCCACACCAGATATTTTTCTCAGGTCAGGTCTGATGCCTTCACTGCTGATGATGTCTCCAACAAAAGTCAACTCCTTCACACCAAACTGACATTTATCTTTGTTCAGTTTCAAGTTTGCTTTTCTTATTGCTTCTAGCACTTTTTTCAGTCTTGCGTAGTGCTCTGCTTTCGGCGTCCCCCATACAATAATGTCATCCATCGACGGGTCCACACCTTCAGTGTGTTCGTATATCAGATGTATGGTTTTGTGATCAACTTCAGGAGCTGAGGCAATGCCAAACGGTAATCTCAGGAACCTTTATCTGCCATAAGGGGTGTTGAATGTACATCATTTAGAGCTGGCCTCGTCTAACTTAAACTGCCATGAGTAGCACTCCTGCGCATGCGTTATCCTGCTCAAGCATGGTAATCAATCTAGTAGCTAACATTATTTTCTTATATCATTACAAATATCTAAACGTATTCTTGATCTGACTGAGTTCTAATTGCACATGCCTCTTTGCGAACGAGTGGAATCATGAACAGTGGATTGTTTATTATGTCGGCTGCGTCCCCCGGATTTGCCTCCCAGATTAGCCTTTTTAGCAGCCCATTCACCCCCCCCACAAATGGTTAACTTCGTCCTCTCGCGGCATAGGCGGAGGGACTGAGATGTGAAACGAACTACTCCAGCTCGAATTTGGCTCACTAGAGAAGTAGGCAAAACTAGAGACGCTGCTGACAATGTGTTTGCGAGATGCCGGACCAAAGGCAATTTTAAAACAGTCCTGCGACTCCTGCCATGTCTACAGACATCCCCCAAACAAAAAACAACTCTTGGAGAATGAGTGCACAAATGGTAGTCGCTTATAGATACAGCATGACAGTCAGTCAGGTGTCTATAGCTGCCGGCAGAGACTTCTATTGCAGTAACGTTGAAGGGCTCTGGCTAGTATTACTTAGCCAGCTAGAACGATGAAGTAAGAAGCTAACGTTAAACGTAGCCTACCTCAGCAAGAGCAAAAAAATAGGCTACAAAGTTCTCATCATAATTTTGCTTTACAAAGAGTGGCAGACAGCGATGTTGCGCTCAGTGGTGAGGCAGGCTGCAATGCATGCAGGAGGAAGCTGAGACAGAGAGAGCGAGAGGAAGCAAGCAGAGAGAGAAGTTAGAACAGTGGTTCCCAAACTTGGGGT
>NC_139990.1:51358271-51498271 GCF_964263955.1 Coregonus lavaretus | reverse complement strand
GGCCAAGGCTGGTGTTGTTATGAGGCCTGGGCCAAGGCTGGTGTTGTTATGAGGCCTGGGCCAAGGCTGGTGTTGTTATGAGGCCTGGGCCAAGGCTGGTGTTGTTATGAGGCCTGGGCCAAGGGTGGTGTTGTTATGAGGCCTGGGCCAAGGGTGGTGTTGTTATGAGACCTGGGCCAAGGCTGGTGTTGTTATGAGGCCTGGGCCAAGGCTGGTGTTGTTATGAGGCCTGGGCCAAGGCTGGTGTTGTTATGAGGCCTGGGCCAAGGCTGGGCCAAGGATAGAAAAACTGACTCTGTAGCTGATTTGCAGCATTTCAGGCAATTGAGAAATAGATGCACTTCCGCAATAAAGACAGCTAAATCTAGCTACTGTCTAAGTTCCATCTCAGACTCTACTGGTGATCTGTCTACATTTTGGAAAACAGTTAATGCACTGAAGAGTGGAAATCCCTCTCCTTCCCTGCCAAAGCAAGTTGTGTCTGACTCTGGTATCATTACTAAGAAAAATGAGATAAGTGATGCTTTTAATCAGTATTTTATCTCGGCAGGCTTTTTATTTGAAATAAATAGTGGTTTAATTGACCCTGGTCAGCCAGTCGACTGCCTGCCCCTCTCTCAGCCTCTAGTTGGCTCAATGGAAGTTCCGGCAACTTCTAGTAAATCTTTGTTTTTATTTCAACAACTTTCTACTTTTGATGTGCTAGATGCCTTAAGCAAGATTGATGTAAAAAAAAATATATATAATAATCAATTGGGGCTGATTTGCTTGATCCTTTCTTGCTGCAGATTTCTGCTCCTCTCATTGCAGAATACATTTTTAACCGTACAATTATTTCCGGTACCATACCCAGGGTCTGGAAGGCTGCCCATATACTCCCCCTTCACAAAGGTGGTGACCTGTGTTACCTAAATAATTATTGCCCCATTTCCAAACTTTCTTGCCAAGCAAAAATTCTAAAATCCTTGGTAAATACTCAACTTAGATCCCTTTTAACTACGAAATGTATTCTAAAATGTACACCAGTCAGGTAGGTTTCAGACCTGATCATAGCACCATCTCTGCTACTTCTTTGGTTAAATCAAATCAAATCAAATCAAATTGTATTTGCCACATGCGCCGAATACAACAGGTGTAGACATTACCGTGAAATTACAGCCCTTAACCAACAATGCATTACTTTTTTTTATAAAAAAGTAAAATAAAACAACAACAACAGAAAAGTGTTGAGAAAAAAAGAGCAGAAGTAAAATAAAATAACAGTAGGGAGGATATATACAGGGGGGTACCGGTGCAGAGTCAATGTGCGGGGGCACCGGCTAGTTGAGGTAGTTGAGGTAATATGTACATGTGGGTAGAGTTAAAGTGACTATGCATAAATAATTAACAGAGTAGCAGCAGCGTAAAAAGATGGGGTGGGGGTGGGGGTGGGGGGGGGGCAGTGCAAATAGTCCGGGTAGCCACCATTTGCTGTTCAGGAGTCTTAAGGCTTGGGGGTAGAAGCTGTTGAGAAGCCTTTTGGACCTAGACTTGGCGCTCCGGTACCGCTTGCCGTGCGGTAGCAGAGAGAACAGTCTATGACTAGGGTGGCTGGAGTCTTTGACAATTTTGAGGGCCTTCCTCTGACACCGCCTGGTATAGAGGTCCTGGATGGCAGGAAGCTTGGCCCCAGTGATGTACTGGGCCGTACGCACTACCCTCTGTAGTGCCTTGCGGTCGGAGGCAGAGCAGTTGCCATACCAGGCGGTGATGCAACCAGTCAGGATGCTCTCGATGGTGCAGCTGTAGAACCTTTTGAGGATCTGAGGACCCATGCCAAATCTTTTCAGTCTCCTGAGGGGGAATAGGCTTTGTCGTGCCCTCTTCACGACTGTCTTGGTGTGTTTGGACCATGATAGTTCGTTGGTGATGTGGACACCAAGGAACTTGAAGCTCTCAACCTGTTCCACTACAGCCCCGTCGATGAGAATGGGGGCGTGCACAGTCCTCTTTTTTTTCCTGTAGTCCACAATCATCTCCTTTGTCTTGGTCACGTTGAGGGAGAGGTTGTTATCCTGGCACCACACGGCCAGGTCTCTGACCTCCTCCCTATAGGCTGTCTCATCGTTGTCGGTGATCAGGCCTACCACTGTTGTGTCGTCGGCAAACTTAATGATGGTGTTGGAGTCGTGCCTGCCATGCAGTCATGGGTGAACAGGGAGTACAGGAGGGAACTGAGCACGCACCCCTGAGGGGCCCCCGTGTTGAGGATCAGCGTGGCAGATGTGTTTTTACCTACCCTTATCCCCTGGGGGTGGCCCGTCAGGAAGTCCAGGATCCAGTTGCAGAGGGAGGTGTTTAGTCCCAGGATCCTTAGCTTAGTGATGAGCTTTGAGGGCACTATGGTGTTGAACGCTGAGCTGTAGTCAATGAATAGCATTCTCACGTAGGTGTTCCTCTTGTCCAGGTGGGAAAGGGCAGTGGAGTGCAATAGAGATTGCATCATCTGTGGATCTGTTGGGGCGGTATGCAAATTGGAGTGGGTCTAGGGTTTCTGGGATAATGGTGTTGATGTGAGCCATGACCAGCCTTTCAAAGCACTTCATGGCTACAGACATCAGTGCTACGGGTCGGTAGTCATTTAGGCAGGTTATCTTAGTGTCCTTGAGCACGGGGACTATGGTGGTATGCTTGAAACATGTTGGTATTACAGACTCAGTCAGGGACATGTTGAAAATGTCAGTGAAGACACTTGCCAGTTGGTCAGCACATGCTCGGAGTACACGTCCTGGTAATCCGTCTGGCCCTGCGGCCTTGTGAATGTTGACCTGATTAAAAGTCTTACTCACATCGGCTACGGAGTGCGTGATCACATAGTCATCCGGAACAGCTTGTGCTCTCATGCATGCTTCAGTGTTGCTTGCCTCGAAGCGATCATAGAAGTGGTTTAGCTCGTCTGGTAGGCTTGTGTCACTGGGCAGCTCGCGGCTGTGCTTCCCTTTGTAGTCTGTAATAGTTTTCAAGACCTGCCACATCCGACGAGCGTCAGAGTTGGTGTAGTACGATTCAATCTTAGTCCTGTATTGACTCTTTGCCTGTTTGATGGTTCGTCGGAGGGCGTAACGGGATTTCTTATAAGTGTCCGGGTTAGAGTCCCGCTCCTTGAAAGCGGCAGCTCTACCCTTTAGCTCAGTGCGGATGTTGCCTGTAATGCATGGCTTCTGGTTGGGGTATGTACGTACGGTCACTGTGGGTATGACGTCATCGATGCACTTATTGATGAAGCCAGTGACTGATGTGGTGTACTCCTCAATGCTATCTGAAGAATCCCGGAACATGTTCCAGTCTGTGCTAGCAAAACAGTCCTGTAGCTTAGCATCTGCGTCATCTGACCACTTTTTTATTAACCGAGTCACTGGTGCTTCCTGCTTTAGTTTTTGCTTATAAGCAGGAATCAGGAGGATAGAGTTATGGTCAGATTTGCCAAATGGAGGGCGAGGGAGAGCTTTGTATGCGTCTCTGTGTGTGGAGTAAAGGTGGTCTAGAGTTTTTTTTCCTCTGGTTGCACATTTAACATGCTGGTAGAAATTAGGTAGAACGGATTTAAGTTTCCCTGCATTAAAGTCCCCGGCCACTAGGAGCGCTGCCTCTGGATGAGCGTTTTCCTGTTTACTTACGGCCTTATACAGCTCATTGAGTGCAATCTTAATGCCAGCATTGGTTTGTGGTGGTAAATAGACAGCTATGAAAAATATAGATGAAAACTCTCTTGGTAGATAGTGTGGTATACAGCTTATCATAATATACTCTACCTCAGGCGAGCAAAACCTCAAGACTTCCTTAGTATTAGATTTTGTGCACGAGCTGTTGTTTACAAATATACACAGACCGCCACCCCTTGTCTTACCGGAGTCAGCCGTTCTATCCTGCTGATGTAGAGTATATCCCGTCAGCTGTATGTTTTCCATGTCATCGTTTAGCCACGACTCGGCGAAACATAAGATATTACAGTTTTTTATGTCCCGTTGGTAGGATAACCGTAATCTTAGGTAATTTAATTTATTTTCAAATGATTGAACTGATGTTCTTAATTGTTTGGATAAGAAGAAACACTATGTGGCCCTTTTTATTGACCTGTCTAAAGCCTTCGACACAGTGGATCACTCATTATTTATTCAGAGGCTTTCATCAATTGGCCTGGACCAGGCTGTGTGTAGCTGGTTGGACATTTATTTAAAGGACAGAACAGTGTGTATTTGCTGATGGTGTTAAAACAGGTTTTCTGGACATAACAAAGGGTGTCCCACAGGGATCGATTCCTGTCCCAGTTTTACATTAACAATATTAGTTTATCTGTAAAAAACAACAACATTAGGAACACCTTCTCTTTCCATGACATAGAGTGACCAGGTGCATCCAGGTGAAAGCTATGATCCTTTATTGATGTCACTTGTTAAATACACTTTAATCATGTAGATGAAGGGGAGGAGACGGGTTAAAGAAGGACTTTTAATCCTTGAGACAATTAAGACATGGATTGTGTATGTGTGCCATTCAGAGGGTGAATGGGCAAGACAAAATATTTAAGTGCCTTTGAACAAGGTATGGTAGTAGATGCCAGGCGCACCGGTTTTAGTGTGTCAAGAACTGCAACACTGCTGGGTTTTTCAAGCTCAACAGTTTCCCGTGTGTATCAAGAATGGTCCACCACCCAAAGGACATCCAACCAACTTAACACAACTGTGGGAAGCATTGGCGTCAACACGGGCCAGCATCCCTGTGGAACGCTTTCGACACCTTGTGGAGTCCATGCCCCAACGAATTGAGGCTGTTCTGAGGGCATAAGTGAGGGCAACTCAATCCTAGGAAGGTGTTCCTAATGTTTTGTACACTCAGTGTATATACATAGTTCTGACTTCAAAATGTCAGCATCCAAAAGAAAAAGCCTCTCATCAGGTAAAACCTGTCTTAACCAATAAAGCACAGGTGGGGTCTACCAGGCTCAGATACAGCCTCCCCTTGAGTTACCCAAAAGTGAACTAACTACAACATCCCCAAATGGGCACTTAAATACATTTGGCCACACCTATTCTTGGCATGCTGGTCAGGTATACAGTGCATTCGGAAAGTATTCAGATCCCTTGACTTTTTCCACATTTTGTTACATTATAGCCTTATTCTAAAATGGATTAAATAAAAAGAATCCTCATCAATCTACACACAATACCCAATAATGACATAGTGAAATAGGCTTTTAGAAATGTTTGCAAATGTATCAAATTATTATTTGGGGAAATACCTTATTTACCTAAGTATTCAGACCCTTTGCTATGAGACTCGAAATTGAGCTCATGTCCATCCTGTTTCCATTGATCATCCTTGAGAGGTTTCTACAACTTGATTGTGGTAAATTCAATTGATTGGACATGATTTGGAAAGGCACACACCTGTCTATATAAGGTCCCACAAGCCATGAGGTCGAAGAAATTGTCCGTAGCGCTCCGAGACAGGATTGTGTCAAGGCACAGATCTGGGGAAGGGTACCAAAAAATGTCTGCAGCATTGAAGGTCCCCAAGAACACAATGGCCTCCATCATTCTTAAATGGAAGAAGTTTGGAACCACCAAACTTCCAACAGGACAACGACCCTAAGCACACAGCCAAGACAACGCAGGAGTGGCTTCGGGACAAGTCTCTGAATGTCCTTGAGTGGCCCAGCCAGAGCCCAGACTTGAACTCGATCGAACATCTCTGGAGAGACCTGAAAATAGCTGTGCAGCGACGCTCCCCATCCAACCTGACAGAGCTTGAGAGGATCTGCAGAGAATAATGGGAGAAACTCCCCAAATACAGGTGTGCCAAGCTTGTAGCGTCATACCCAAGAAGACTCGAGGCTGTAATCGCTGCCAATTGTGCTTCAACAAAGTACTGAGTAAAGGGTCTGAATACTTATGTAAATGTGATATTTCTGTTTTAAATTTTTAATACATTTGCAAACATTTCTAAAAAACTGTTTTTTCTTTGTCATTATGGCGTATTATGTGTAGATTGATGATGGGGGAAAACAATTTAATAAATTTTGGAATAAGGCTGTAACATAAGAAAATGTGGAAAAGGTCCTTTCCGAATGCACTGTAGTTCCCGAGGTGGAATTCCAAGTTGGATGACCATTCAAATCGATTTTTCCCAATCGGAGCAGTGGTGTAGTGGTGCCTGGAGAAGTGGGTCAAATCCAAACGGCCCGCCAGGCTAAGGTAAAGTGTCCTGTGTGAAAAATTATATGAGAAACAGTGACATACACTCTGAATGACATAACATGATAAATCCCATATTGGTCTTTCACAGTCAGGCCAACCCAAGCTGTACTGTGTAGAAGGCTAATAGTAGTACCTATTATTGAAACAGATAAACTGAGTCAGAAATTCATAGGTTTCAGATTTTCCCAAATTTGTTCAAGTTTTCGTTCTCAAAGTTACACTTTTTTTTTCCTTCAGAAAAACAACAAAATTGTATGTTCTAAGGCCATAACAATGCTTAAACCACATCAGGGGACCACTTTTGAGGTCTGGGAAAAATCTCAGAAATATTTATTTTTGAGAGTAGTTACCCTTTAATTCAAGTGTGCAGGCACCTAGCACTATTGTTTGTGGTGTTTCTGTAGCACATGCGATGGAATTTGCAAAATAAATTAACTACACTTTGTAGCTAGTTACATTTACATTTACATTTTAGTCATTTAGCAGACGCTCTTATCCAGAGCGACTTACAGGAGCAATTAGGGTTAAGTGCCTTGCTCAAGGGCACATTTACGTCATTTAGCAGACGCTCTTATCCAGAGCGACTACAAATTGGTGCATTCACCCTATAGCCAGTGGGATAACCACTTTACAATTATACTTTTTTTTTTTTTTTTTTTGGGGGGGGGGGGGGGGTAGAAGGATTACTTTATCCTATCCCAGGTGTTCCTTAAAGAGGTGGGGTTTCAAATGTCTCCGGAAGGTGGTGAGTGACTCCGCTGTCCTGGCGTCGTGAGGGAGCTTGTTCCACCATTGGGGTGCCAGAGCAGCGAACAGCTTTGACTGGGCTGAGCGGGAACTATGCTTCCGCAGAGGAAGGGGAGCCAGCAGGCCAGAGGTGGATGAACGCAATGCCCTCGCCTGGGTGTAGGGACTGATCAGAGCCTGAAGGTACGGAGGTGCCGTTCCCCTCACTGCTCCATAGGCAAGCACCATGGTCTTGTAACGGATGCGAGCTTCAACTGGAAGCCAGTGGAGTGTGCGGAGGAGGGGGGTGACGTGAGAGAACTTGGGAAGGTTGAACACCAGACGGGCTGCGGCATTCTGGATGAGTTGTAGGGGTTTAATGGCACAGGCAGGGAGCCCAGCCAACAGCGAGTTGCAGTAATCCAGACGGGAGATGACAAGTGCCTGGATTAGGACCTGTGCCGCTTCCTGTGTAAGGCAGGGTCGTACTCTCCGAATGTTGTAGAGCATGAACCTGCAGGATCGGGTCACCGCCTTGATGTTGGCGGAGAACGACAGGGTGTTGTCCAGGGTCACGCCAAGGCTCTTCGCACTCTGGGAGGAGGACACAACGGAGTTGTCAACCGTGATGGCGAGATCATGGAACGGGCAGTCCTTCCCCGGGAGGAAGAGCAGCTCCGTCTTGCCAGGGTTCAGCTTGAGGTGGTGATCCGTCATCCATACTGATATGTCGGCCAGACATGCAGAGATGCGATTCGCCACCTGGTTATCAGAAGGGGGAAAGGAGAAGATTAGTTGTGTATCGTCAGCGTAGCAATGATAGGAGAGGCCATGTGAGGATATGACAGAGCCAAGTGACTTGGTGTATAGGGAGAAAAGGAGAGGGCCTAGAACTGAGCCCTGGGGGACACCAGTGGTGAGAGCACGTGGTGCGGAGACAGCTTCTCGCCACGCCACTTGGTAGGAGCGACCGGTCAGGTAGGACGCAATCCAGGAGTGAGCCGCGCCGGAGATGCCCAGCTCGGAGAGGGTGGAGAGGAGGATCTGATGGTTCACTGTATCAAAGGCAGCAGACAGGTCTAGAAGGACAAGAGCAGAGGAGAGAGAGTTAGCTTTAGCAGTGCGGAGAGCCTCCGTGACACAGAGAAGAGCAGTCTCAGTTGAATGACCAGTCCTGAAACCTGACTGGTTTGGATCAAGAAGGTCATTCTGAGAGAGATAGCAAGAGAGTTGGCTAAAGACGGCACGCTCAATAGTTTTGGAAAGAAAAGAAAGAAGGGATACTGGTCTGTAGTTGTTGACGTTTAATAGAGACGGTTTTTGGGAAAGCCTTTCCATCTACCATCATTAGCATCGCTATATTTTTCCTGTTCCTTCATTGTTTGAAACCTGGACGTTTTACATCATATTATGAGGCATGTCTTACCTTGCTTCAAAATAGCCTATAGCCAAAATCCCACCATAGAAACGTGGAGGCAATTACTTTTCATAAATATTTACTCATATGTATTCTGTTTTATTGGTTTTCTTTCAACTTTCTTTCATTGTCTTGAGGCCAAAGGAATTATCCTAATCATATTAGCAACCCATGATAGTTGTTGCATGTTTAAATCCCCCCCTCTTTCTAACGGACATTTCCATCTCTGTCCATGAAACCGCTTGCATGTGCGGTGCACATTTTAGAACGGTGTTTCCCGCAAATTGCATTTTGGAACCTTCACGCGGCAAATGTCGGGATGAAAACCTCACGCACCCACCCAATCATAGGGAAGACACTCCTGCAGAACGGCACCCACAGGAACAGCAGAGGAGCAGGAAGGAGTCAGTTCGGCCTCCAACACGGCGTACTTCGCCAGTGCCTGACTGCTAAACTTGACCCCGCCCTTATAAATCAAAATCAAATATTACATGACGTTATTCACTTAGCCTACAACAGAGATGAGAAGCGTTTTTTCCCGCTTTTTATGGAAAGTCAAAGGAGTCATACTAAACCGCTCCAGTAGCTTTACATAGCCCGCCTACACACACCACCGCGCGTTTTGTCCATTGTGCTGACAGCGCAGCGGAGATACATTTTTTTTTGCGCCAACCTGTCACTCAATTATTTTAACTTTTTTGCTATTTTTATATAGTGACATAAAACTAAAACTGAGGGGGCTAAAGTTTGAACTGAGGGGACTAAGCCCCCTTTAGTCCCCTCGTGGAGCCGGGTACTCTTGTGGCTAATCTAGATGTTTTGCTGACATACCTTTTCTATTGGACAAAATCTCTAGGTTTGCATATTGGAAAATGTATTATTTAAAAACAATACAAGAAAAAGTGTATTAGACATACATAGAGAAGTAAGACATGTATATAAATACAAACTGGTTTATTCAGATATTTTTACAACATAAAGTGTCATAGAGTGATCATTATAATACAGCCTGTGTGTTGAAGGAGCGCTAGTTCATTTATTCTCTTAAGAGGCTAGCTACCTCTAAGCACACATGGACGCACATGCACGCTCACGATCATGCTCAAGCACGCACATACACAGGCAGGCATGGCACATGCACGCTCACACACACATAATATTAAGTTGCATTACACCGTAGAAGTACTATTACAAGGAAAAACATACAGCAATATCAAAATACAGTAGTCTCAATTCTATCAATACAGAGTAAGAAATGTTCAGCAATATATTCATAATATCAACCTCTATAAAGCAAATATTCTCTTAGAAAATGTACAGTACATCTTAAAAATTCTCGAACCTGTCTAGTATGAAACACTTTATCTCTCCCCTCTTCCTTCCCTCTCCCTCCCTTCCTCCACTGCTCCTGCCTCTCTTATTTTCCTGGCCTTCTTCTCTACCTCCTTTGCTTTCCTCTTCTCCTCTCTCTCCGTCTCCATCAACCAGGGCCCCCCCAGGTAGCTGAGGATCTCGTCAGGGCCTCCTCGAAGCCTGGCCTGCGGGTTAAGCAGCTCCCTGAAAAGAGACATCAGCAGTGGGCTGAAGCCTTCAAAATGTGGGGCCACAGGGTTCAACTTCTGATTCTCCTCCAGGCTCAGGATATTGTCCTTTTCTCTTTCACCTTCGCACCAAATTTCTTCCTCCTCCCCTCTCAGTCCCTCGCTCCTTTCCTCCCTCTCCGTCTCGCGGTCGTACCACTCCTTGTACCTCCGGTAGGCGGGGTCGTCGTGGGTGGTCTCTTCCCAGGGAAAGCATCCCGTCAGCAGGCAGTAGACCAGCACCCCCAGGGCCCAGCTGTCTATAGTGGTCTCCACTGTGATCCAAATGTTCTCCTCCTCCTCTCCATCCTCCTCTCTCTGCTCCCTCACTTTCTCTGACTCCTTGGCCTGCTCCACCTCGGGCGTGCAGAAGGGCGAGTCGTACCAGACAGCGCGGACAGTGCAGCCGGTGGGGCGGGCCAGGCCGAAGTCACCCAGTTTGACCCAGCGACAGGCGTGGTCACACAGGAAGATGTTCTCTGGTTTGATGTCACGGTGGACGAAGCCCATGGAGTGGAGGTGTGAGACGGCACCACTCAGCTGAGACATTACCCTCTGGACACACTCTTCATCTACACCCACCTGGAGACAGAGAGAGAGAGATAGAGGGAGAAAGAGAAACGACATTATACTGTATATCATTGTTTCATATATGGTATGGCCTGGATTCCTTTTGGGTCATGGTTTAACCTAGGCCGCTGCTAGGTTTAGTTTACTAGATAGGTCACACAAAAAGAGCACTGTGAGAGTTATTTAAGATACTCTTCAACGAGGTAGGGTTTCAGATGTTTTCAAAAGATAGGCAGGCACTCCGCTGTCCTGACTTTAGGGGGAAGCTTGTTCCACCATTGGGCTTCCAGGACAGAGAAGAGCTTGGCCTGGGCTGAGCGGGAGCTGCCCTCCTGTAGGGGTGGGAGGGCCAAGAGACCAGAGGTGGCAGAACGGAGTGGTCGGGTTGGGATGTAGGGTTTGAACATAGCCTGAAGGTAAGGAGAGGCAGTTCCCCTTGCTGCTCCGTAGGCAAGCACCAGGGTCTTGAAGATGATGCAAGCTTATCATCCACTTAGAGAAATAGAGTATAAACTGTAGGTTACTGGCAGAGACCGACACAATCAAAGAGACACTAGAGGGGACGAGGTGGAAGCCACAGGAGGGATTCCATTGAAGTCTTTATCATGTACTCACTGACAGAGGGAAGAGGGCAACTGGGACCAGGGTAATATGGGGCAGTAGAGGTGGTGGTAGACCTCGGAGGAATTGCAATACTGGGTCTGTGTTGTGCACTTATTTTTATTGCTTTGACATTGAAATGAAAACCCTCTCATGTATGACTGACTCAGAGTCTTTTAACAGATTTATGATTCTAACTGACCTCTGACACGATGACACTGTAGAGGTCTCCATAGAGACCAGCCTGCTGGGCGAAGACGTAGTAGCAGGGGGTGGAGAAGAAGATGCCCAGGGCCCGGGTGAGAGAGGGATGAGTGCAATAAGAGAGGGAGAGGTTGTATTCACGCAGGAAAGCGAAGAGGGATGTGGACTGACGGGGGAAGAACTTCAGAGCCATGGGAGTGCCTGATGGAAAGGAAGATAAATACATTCAAATCTAACCAAATACTGCACCAAAACATAAATAGATAAATTATAGAGTAAATAATGTTGTCAACACTGTGACCGCATTGAAAACATGAAAACATCCTGGCAGATTCCATATAGCACCGGGGATATCTAAATTACCTCCCTATTCCCAGGGGTTTAGATAGAGGACAGCCAATGTCTGTTTATGAATGGACAAAGCCATTGATCACGTGACAGCATTCATTCCTATGTGAAGACTCAAAAGCGCATTGAAGCCAAATGAAGTCGGATAAGATGGCGTCTCATGCGCAGTTTGAGCTACTTCAGGAAGTGACGTTGCAGGCTAGCTCAGTGCTGCCTCCTCTCATGTAGTAACTCAAGTTGAAGGCCGACCGGGGTACTGCAGGCTACCGTTAGTAACTAAATTATCCTTATAGCTTCTTCTGTGTGCGATTTTAAAATAATCTGTTCAAGGACATAATAGAAGCAATATTTGGTAACATGATTGTCTTCGAAAGTTGTTTTATTTACACAAAGATTCACCACAAAGATTTACATTTTTCCATTCACTATAGTGGGGGATCCCATTTTTGGCTAACAATGCCTGCAGTACTGCGGTCGGCCTTGAACTTCTGTCGTTTCAGGGTTGGAGAGTAACTGAATACATGTAATCAGTTACATGTAATCCGATTACAATTTTTTTTTTACTAATAAATATTCTAATTAGATTATAGATACTTTTGAAAAACTAGATGATTACTTCTTGGATTATTTTTAAATTCAGAAAGGATGTTTGCGAAAAAATACTTTATGACACCTTTCTGTTTTGTCAATGACATTCAATTCAGCATTGAAAAAAGGCGTACGTTTAAGTTTGTTCCACCTGAGCGAGTCTGACCAAAGGTCAGAGACCTCTATGATGACACACCAAATGTGTTTGAAGGATAATTTTTGTCTTCTTTTAACGCCTCTTAAGGGGAAAGTAATCAGATAACTGAGTTTGGGTAATCCAAAAGTTAGTGATTACAATTTTGGACAGGTAACTTGTAACTGTTACGTATTACATTTAGAAAGTAACCTATCCAACCCTGCTTGGTTTCAATGAAAAGGGGCAGTTGTTCTCCCCTGAGGACACCCCACAGCAACCGTATCCCCAAGAATGTAGTAAAGCACTTCATAACAGCAATACTCATGCTAAAGGTTAAGTTGACACTATATAAAAACACCTCTACCCTCATGTTGGACAAATAAACCACCCACTGTTCACATGTAGTTTTATCCTCTGAACTGTAACCCTCTTCAGACCCATATTTCACTAGAACAAGTTTCAAGTTTTATTAGTTGGATGTACAAGATACACATGATATACACGT
Source organism: Coregonus lavaretus (assembly GCF_964263955.1). NCBI lineage: Eukaryota > Metazoa > Chordata > Actinopteri > Salmoniformes > Salmonidae > Coregonus > Coregonus lavaretus. Next base: position 51,485,361 of record NC_139990.1, on the reverse strand, counting down.
CCAACAAAATGCTTACTGGCAGGTTCATTCTCGACAATGCAACAACAATGAGAAATAATAAAAGATAAGAATACGAACATAAAGTAAATGGCTCAGTAGAAAATAATACATGTTTTAGCATAAGTATAATACAGGAAGGCATAATTTATAACGCCTGCCCACCCCATAACTCTCCATGACCAGGGTTAGGGACCACTACAGTGATCTCTGGTGCTTTACTGACCTCTCTTCTTGTGGACGGCCAGCATGACCTTGCCGTAGGATCCCTCTCCCAGCAGCTTGACCATCTGGAAGTGGTCGGAGGTCTCCAGGGTGGACATGGACTGGGCTGAGAGGAAACATAGCTCGTCCAGTTCCTGAGCTGCAGCCTGACAGAGAGAACAAGGAAACATGGTCAAACAGGGAGAATATTTTCTATAAGGAGTTGATGTTATAAAAATAATCCTTCTACCCCCCCCCCCCCACCCCACCCCCACAAAAATGTAAAAAAATATATATATATATAAATAATAATAATAATAATAATAATAATAATAATAATAATAATAAATAAAAAAATTAAACACATAAAAATAAATTAACAACAAAAATAAAAAAACAACAACAATATATATATAGAAAACAAATGAAAATTAAACATATACTCTAAAAAAATGTAAAATAAGAAATATATTTTGTTTTAAAGAAAAGAAAAATTAACAACAAAAATTATAAGAAAAAAAAATTATAAGAAAAAAAAAATTGTAAAGTGGTTGTCCCACTGGCTATCATAAGGTGAATGCACCAATTTGTAAGTCGCTCTGGATAAGAGCGTCTGCTAAATGACGTAAATGTAAATGTAATGTTTCATTGCCCATGTCTTGTTACACTAGCAGGAATTGACTAGGCTTGTAGGCTACAGTGCTGCATGGTGCATAACCAACCAACACTGAAAATGGTAAACGAGCAGTGGGAATAAATACTAAGCACTTTATGACAAATGCAATATAAATACATTTTGATTGGTCAATTGAATGATTGACTGATTGATCAGTGGGGAGAACAAGTATTTGATACACTGCCGATTTTTCAGGTTTTCCTACTTACAAAGCATGTAGAGGTCTGTACATTTTATCATAGGTACACTTCAACTGTGAGAGACGGAATCTAAAACAAAAATCCAGAAAATCACATTGTATGATTTTTAAGTAATTAATTTGCATTTTATTGCATGACATAAGTATTTGATCACCTACTAACCAGTAAGATTTCCGGCTCTCACAGACCTGTTAGTTTTTCTTTAAGAAGCCCTCATGTTCTCCACTCATTACCTGTGTTAACTGCACCTGTTTGAACTCGTTACCTGTATAAAAGATACCTGTCCACACACTCAATCAAACAGACTCCGCGAGCTTCCCAGTGACACAAGCCTACCAGACGAGCTAAACCACTTCTATGCTCGCTTCGAGGCAAGCAACACTGAAGCATGCATGAGAGCACCAGCTGTTCCGGATGACTATGGGATCACGCTCTCCGTAGCCGATGTGAGTAAGACTTTTAAGCAGGTCAACATTCACAAGGCCGCAGGGCCAGACGGATTACCAGGACGTGTACTCCGAGCATGTGCTGACCAACTGGCAAGTGTCTTCACTGACATTTTCAACATGTCCCTGACTGAGTCTGTAATACCAACATGTTTCAAGCAGACCACCATAGTCCCCGTGCCCAAGGACACTAAGATAACCTGCCTAAATGACTACCGACCCGTAGCACTGACGTCTGTAGCCATGAAGTGCTTTGAAAGGCTGGTCATGGCTCACATCAACACCATTATCCCAGAAACCTTAGACCCACTCCAATTTGCATACCGCCCCAACAGATCCACAGATGATGCAATCTCTATTGCACTCCACACTGCCCTTTCCCACCTGGACAAGAGGAACACCTACGTGAGAATGCTATTCATTGACTACAGCTCAGCAGTCCTGGGACTAAACACCTCCCTCTGCAACTGGATCCTGGACTTCCTGATGGGCCGCCCCCAGGTGGTAAGGGTAGGTAACAACACATCTGCCACACTGATCCTCAACACGGGGGCCCCTCAGGTGTGCGTGCTCAGTCCCCTCCTGTACTCCCTGTTCACCCATGACTGCATGGCCAGGCACGTCTCCAACACCATCATTAAGTTTGCTGACGACACAACAGTGGTAGGCCTGATCACCGACAACGATGAGACAGCCTATAAGGAGGAGGTCAGAGACCTGGCCGTGTGGTGCCAGGATAACAACCTCTCCCTCAACGTGACCAAGACAAAGGAGATGATTGTGGACTACAGGAAAAAAAAGAGGACTGAGCACGCCCCCATTCTCATCGACGGGGCTGTAGTGGAACAGGTTGAGAGCTTCAAGTTCCTTGGTGTCCACATCACCAACGAACTATCATGGTCCAAACACACCAAGACAGTCGTGAAGAGGGCACGACAAAGCCTATTCCCCCTCAGGAGACTGAAAAGATTCGGCATGGGTCCTCAGATCCTCAAAAAATTCTACAGCTGCACCATCGAGAGCATCCTGACTGGTTGCATCACCGCCTGGTATGGCAACTGCTCGGCCTCCGACCGCAAGGCACTACAGAGGGTAGTGCGAACGGCCCATTACATCACTGGGGCCAAGCTTCCTGCCATCCAGGACCTCTATACCAGGCGGTGTCAGAGGAAGGCCCTCAAAATTGTCAAAGACTCCAGCCACCCTAGTCATAGACTGTTCTCTCTGCTACTGCTTGGCAAGCGGTACCGGAGTGCCAAGTCTAGGTCCAAAAGACTTCTCAACAGCTTCTACCCCCAAGCCATAAGACTCCTGAACAGCTAATCATGGCTACCCGGACTATTTGCACTGCCCCCCCACCCCATCTTTTTACGCTGCTGCTACTCTGTTAATTATTTATGCATAGTCACTTTAACTCTACCCACATGTACATATTACTTCAACTACCTCAACTAGCCGGTGCCCCCGCACATTGACTCTGCACCGGTACCCCCCTGTATATATAGCCTCCCTACTGTTATTTTATTTTACTTCTGCTCTTTTTTTCTCAACACTTTTTTGTTGTTGTTTTATTTTACTTTTTTATTAAAAATAAATGCACTGTTGGTTAAGGGCTGTAAGTAAGCATTTCACTGTAATGTCTGCACCTGTTGTATTCGGCGCATGTGGCCAATAAAATTTGATTTGATTTGATTTGAGACTCCAACCTCTCCACAATGGCCAAGGCCAGAGAGCTGTGTAAGGACATCAGGGATACAATTGTAGACCTGCACAAGGCTGGGATGGGCTACAGGACAATAGGCAAGCAGCTTGGTGAGAAGGCAACAACTGTTGGCGCAATTTTTAGAAAATGGAAGAAGTTCAAGATGACGGTCAATCATCCTCGGTCTGGGGCTCCATGCAAGATCTCACCTCGTGGGGTATCAATGATCATGAGGAAGGTGAGGGATCAGCCCAGAACTACATGGCAGGACCTGGTCAATGACCTGAAGAGAGCTGGGACCACAGTCTCAAAGAAAACCATTAGTAACACACTACGCCGTCATGGATTAAAATCCTGCAGCGCACGCAAGGTCCCCCTGCTCAAGCCAGCGCATGTCCAGGCCCGTCTGAAGTTTGCCAATGACCATCTGGATGATCCAGAGGAGGAATGGGAGAAGGTCATGTGGTCTGATGAGACAAAAATATATATTTTTGGTCTAAACTCCACTCGCCGTGTTTGGAAGAAGAAGAAGGATGCGTACAACCACAAGAACACCATCCCAACCGTGAAGCATGGAGGTGGAAACATCATTCTTTGGGGATGCTTTTCTGCAAAGGGGACAGGACGACTGCACCGTATTGAGGGGAGGATGGATGGGGCCATGTATCGCGAGATCTTGGCCAACAACCTCCTTCCCTCAGTAAGAGCATTGAAGATGGGTCGTGGCTGGGTCTTCCAGCATGACAACGACCCAAAACACACAGCCAGGGCAACTAAGGAGTGGCTCCGTAAGAAGCATCTCAAGGTCCTGGAGTGGCCTAGCCAGTCTCCAGACCTGAACCCAATATAAAATCTTTCCAGGGAGCTGAAAGTCCGTATTGCCCAGCGACAGCCCCGAAACCTGAAGGATCTGGAGAAGCTCTGTGTGGAGGAGTGGGCCAAAATCCCTGCTGCAGTGTGTGCAAACCTGGTCAAGACCTACAGGAAACGTATGATGCATCAAATACTTATGTCATGCAATAACATGCAAATTAATTACTTAAAAAACATACAATGTGATTCTCTGGATTTTTGTTTTAGATTCCGTCTCTCACAGTTGAAGTGTATCTATGATAAAAATTATAGACCTCTACATGCTTTGTAAGTAGGAAAACCTGCAAAATCGGCAGTGTATCAAATACTTGTTCTCCCCACTGTATGTATGCTTGGGTGGATAGGGCTCAGTGTCACCATAAAATGTACTGCTACAGGATGTCCAGCTACCTCAGGGATTACCATAAAATGTGAGAAAATGATGAGATGGGAGATCGGATGAGTGTCACATTGGAGCAACCAGAATATGCTGTATGTACATTCCCACTGTCCCCTCTGTTCCCTGTGTCTATCATATCATCAGTATGAGCCCCTATATACATCTGCTGACCTCGTTAAAATAGGACCCCCTCCCCGCCTATAGTAACACCCCAGCAAATGAGTGAGGGATGTAAAGACTGTTTGCGTAACACAATGGATTAAGCTATAATAGCACCATGGTATATTTATAAATTCGACCTTATATACCACATATATTTGTTGCATAATAGAGCGTCAAAATGTCAAATCAAATAGGGGGTGCTTACAAGTGTATGGTGTGAAATGGAAATGTGTTTTTTGCATATCTCACTCCCCCTGAGACACCCTCAGAGAGTGTCAGGCATCAACCATTATTGACAGCGACCCTGGAACAATTAGGGTTAAGTGCCTTGCTCAAGGGCAGATCGACAGATTTTCCACCTAGTCAGATCGGGGATTCGAACTAGAAACCGTTCGTTTACTGGCCCAATGCTCTAACAGCTTTATTAGCTTGAGTTGGGAGTAACATACTTTGGGAAGTAACTGACAAAAGTATTGATTTACTAAGCATTCGCAAAGGTTATAAGTTTGCACCTTTACATTACAGAGTAAAAAAAATATATTCTTAGGAACAAGTGTAAAAAACAGCAGTTACATGTTTTAACTTTGTGTTCCCCTGTTTATACAGCAGCTGCAAAATCTTCCATCTGATCAAATGCTCAGTTAATCTATCCGTGAGCTGGCTTTGAGTAAGTGGAGTTTTATTTTAGTGGACTATCTGAACTGTCTGTGTCTTGTCACTAAACAACGCCAAACATTTGATATGAAGCCAAGAATACGCCAGCAGGGTCCAACCAGTCTGAATCTGCTGCTGCTGCTGCTGGGCACACTGGAGAAAATATAAAAGACAGATTTCTAACATAGGCTACATTGGGTCAAAGGTCATTATTTCCCTCAACCCAATTTAATCTGAAAGCACAGAAAATATTAACTCCTTTGGATCACAATCAGGAATTGGATCATTTCCATGTCAATTCAGAGAAGGAATTGAACGTTGACCAAATTATCTTCTATGAGGACTTTTCAATTGATTGATTGAATTCACTCTTAATTTAAATGAAATTGACCCCCGGCTAGCACTGATCACAATGTCCAATGACTTTTCCCAATTAACACCAATTGCGTTGTTGCTGCAGCAGGTGGAAGACATTTGCCCCAGTCTCACCCACCTGACATTCACTGTGTCCTTGTAACCTGAGGTGATTATTAATTAATCCCTTATTGGTCAACGAATCCCCCTGTCGATAAGAGCTAGCTGTAATTGAAATACTGGCCTCTATGACAGTATTATGAGCTGTCGGAATACTAACGCTATTAACAGATTTAAAGACAAGTAAAACCAGTAAAGACATAAACACTGGAAGCTGAAAAGCCTCTCTACAATGTGCTTCTTTCTGGACCCGTGCCCATGGCAACCACTGACAGCCCCAACTGAATGCCCCCATATGAAGACACTTATGTCTATATTGCAGAGTGGGGTCACGGCCAGGCATCAGCCATTATTGATGGCGACCCTGGAGCAATCTTTCGACAGATCTTCCACCTAGTCGGATCGTGTCAGTTGATGTAGCAGGTCAATGTACTGTATTTACAGACCCATAAACATAATTCCATTGTCCATAGAATGTGACCCCAAAAACAAACTAAGTACAATGCAACATCTGACAGCAGAATAACTACATAAAATCAAAAGCAAATCAAAGTTTATTGGTCGCGTACACAGTTCCGAAGATGTTATAGCGGGTGCAGCGAAATGCGTGTCAAACAAGAACACAATTAAACATTTTTACATTTTAAACAAGAAATCATGAATCTACTGGTAAAAACACAGATTATATGTTTATATGACTATATTGCAATGTCATATCAGCCTCCTGTCGATATGGTGGGGTGAGGAAGACATTTGACATTGGCTGTATAAAAAAATCACATAGTTGTCTTCGTGTCTTTATGACTATTTTGCGATGGAATTTCTCTGCAGTTGATATGGTGGAAATTAAAACATATGACACACATGTCACTTTCCATACAATTTGCATAAGGACAACAATAGCTGAATTTTAAAGAAAGTTTAACTTACTGTCATTGTAGAGTTTTCTCAAATGTGCACGTCTGTCTGTGTTCAGCTTGTCTGGGTCCTCATCAGCATCTAAATTGACTTCAACACCCTCCTGACCCTGTGTGGGTCTGCTGTTGATCTGCTACTGTTCTGTTCTGTCCCTAACTATTGTCTTTCACTGGTGATCTACTCTTTAGCTCTATAGGAGATCTATATCGGAGCTGTTATTGTTGCTTTGTCTCGGCAGGTCCATGCGCTGGTAGTTTTTATAGCAGACACTGAGGTATATCTACCTTCCTATCCCTCAGGGACCTTGGTACTGACCGTGTCTCTCTCCCTGGGAGACCACCACTTCACTCACTCTCTCTCTCCTCCCCTCTCTCTATCCCCCTCCTCCCACTCTCCCCCTCCTCTCTCCCTCTCTCTCTGTCTCTAACACACACTCTCTCTCTCGCTCTAAGTTCCCCCACTTATTTTTCCAGCAAATATGCATGTACCATAGTTGTAAGGTATTCCAACCCTCTCACTCTCTCCACGTGTCCCTAGCCACCCCCCCCCCCCCCCCCCCCCGCCCTCTCAGCATCAGTGTTAATGTCCAAATGTGCCCAATCTGTCAGTCTGTCTGTCTACATTAACCCTGTAACCCATTCGTTGTGTTCCCTCTCTCTCTCTCTCTCTCTCTCTCTCTCTCTCTCTCTCTCGCTCTCTCTCGCTCTCTCTTACTCTTCTCCCTCTCTCTCTTACTCCCTCCCTGTCTCTCTCCTCCCATACACAACCACCCCTCCCCATCCTCTGTTCTCCCCTCTGGCTTTCTCGCCCTTACTCCGTGAATTCCTTCCACAGTGTTTGGATTCCGTATCTAATCAACAGACATGGTGGATTAGGATGGTCTGAATGAGCTAACAAGCTGTTTCCACCATCACTGCATCTGATGGAGTTTAGCTTCCAATGACATCTCCTGCCAATCTGCATGTTGTAGTAAATCCCCTATTACCCAACATATCTCTGTTCTCTCGTCTCTCCCTCACTATCTTTCTCTTACTCTCTCTCTCTCTCTCTCTCTCTCTCTCTCTCTCTCTCTCTCTCTCTCTCTCTCTCTCTCTCTCTCTCAGACACATACACTCTGTCTTTCTGCCTCCTGCTCTCTCAGGCAGTGAAGTGAAATCAAGTGTTGTGCATCAAAATCTATTTAAAAAAACAATTTCCTCTTTTTCTCTTTTTCTCTGAACTCTTATTCAGCTACAAAGTTTAGAAAAGCCTAATGCATTAGTCATCTATTTTTCATCATAAAAAAACATATATTTTCGGTAAGCCCTCAAAACCACGTCTGGCTGTCCCCTTTCATCTGTGAGTGACAAAGCTAACAGCTGAAACTTTACCTTACCAAACAGCTTAATACCACAGTGCCGTCTACATGCCAACTCCTTTTCCCCGCTTGGTGCCAACGAACTGGGCCCTGTTCTGCATCTCTCTCCCCCGACACCCTCCTTCTCTTTCTGTCTACTCAGATTTCCCCTGATACTACATACTACTGTACTATTATTGCCCAGGGCTCTCTCTCTGTGTGTTGTGTTACTAAAACACAGGCTGTTATAACAAGCACCCATACACACTCAGGTTACTACAGCTGCTGAGTGGCCTGACGGGCGGGGGCGGGGGGGGGGGGGCACTACCCATGCACCTGCTGTAACAACCTGCCACCACTCCACCAGGATCATGTCTCATCACTACCTATGAATGGACACCCGGCCTACTCTGCTTTCATTTGATTTGATTTCACACAAACACGCACACCGCATAATTGTAATGACAGCATTGTGCCACTTGTGTAACAGGTTCATCTGTCCCCTGTCATTCTGCAATTCTTGGTAGTGGCAGAATAAGAACTACTTTATGTTTGCATTTAATCAATTTTGCATTAAAAGTAATGGTTAGCATTTGTTATATATTGTGGCCTACTTGTTTTAACTATCATGAGATCCATCAAATAATGTAAAATAAAATCTCCCTAACACAGTCCAATCTTAGGGCATGACCCAAGAGTAACCAACCAACCTTTTGAGAAATACTAATACAGTATATACTATGCAACTCTAGCATAAACTCTAGTAATTTGAAACACCAAAGCATATTTGTGTGTTTTCCTATGTGCCTGTCTGATCAGTGTGGGACCCACACCCTCTCAAGTGTCCCCAGCAATCCTGACAGAGCGTAGGGTGGAGGGAGAGACAGAGAGAGATAGAGAGAGAGAGAGAGAGAGAGAGAGAGAGAGAGAGAGAGAGAGAGAGAGAGAGAGAGAGAGAGAGAGAGAGAGAGAGAGAGAGAGAGAGAGAGAGAGAGAGAGAGAGTGAGAGAGAGAGAGAGAGAGAGAGAGAGAGAGAGAGAGAGAGAGAGAGAGGGAGCGCCCGGGGAGTTTTGTTGTCTGTGACTCCGGTAGTATTTGTGGCAATGTTTATATTGGTCAAGTTCATGGAAGCCTGCTGCACCTCAGGTTTCCCCCATACAAGCTATTAATGGTCCCTATGGAAACCCTCTTTTCAACACAAGTAGGGGATCAAACAAAGTGTCAGGAGTTACGGCGGTGAGAGAGAGAGGATAAGATGTAACGATAAATATGCAAAAATATAAACGCAACTTGCAACTATTTCAAACATTTGACTGAGTTACAGTTCATATAAGGAAATCAGTCAATTGAAATAAATTCATTAGGCCCTAATTTTTGTATTTCACATGACTGGGAATACAGATATGCATCTGTTGGTCACAGATACCTTAAAAAAAAGGTAGGGGTGTGGATCAGAAAACCATTCAGTATCTGGTGTGACCACCATTTGCCTCATGCAGCGCGACACATCTCCTTCACATAGAGTTGATCAGGCTGTTGATTGTGGCGTGTGGAAGGTAGTCCCACTCCTCTTCAATGGCTGTGCGAAGTTGCTGCATATTGGCTGGAACTGGAACACGCTGTTGTACACGTCGATCCAGAGCATCCCAAACATGCTCAATGGGGCACATGTCTGGTGAGTATGCAGGCAATAGAAGAACTGGGACATTTTCAGCTTTGTCTCAGAACATTCAATTCTCTGGAAACAGCTCTGGTGGACATTCCTGCAGTCAGCATGCCAATTGCACTCTCCCTCATCTGTGGCATTGTGTTGTGTGACAAAACTGCACATTTTAGAGTGGCCTTTTATTGTCCCCAGCACAAGAAGCACCTGTTTAATGATCATGCTGTTTAATGAGCTTCTTGATATGCCACACCTGTCAGGTGGATGGATTATCTTGGCAAAGGAGAAATGCTCACTAACAGTCCCCTGTAGCTCAGTTGGTAGAGCATGGCGCTTGCAGTGCCAGGGTTGTGGGTTCGTTTCCCACGGGGGGCCAGTATGAAAATGTATGCACTCATTAATTGTAAGTCGCTCTGGATAAGAGCATCTGCTAAATGACTAAAATGTAAATGGATGGAAACAAAAAATGTGTGATAAATAATTTCTGCGATCTTTGATTTCAGCTCATGAAACTTGGGACCAACACTTTACAGGATGTGTTTATATTTTTGTTCAGTGTAGATAGTGGATAAAAGGAAGAGTTGTAACCAACATGTACAGTGAGGGAAAAAAGTATTTGATCCCCTGCTGATTTCGTTTGCCCACTGACAAAGACATGATCAGTCAATCATTTTAATGGTAGGTTTATTTGAACAGTGAGAGACAGAATAACAACAACAAAATCCAAAAAAACGCATGTCAAAAATGTTATAAATTGATTTGCATTTTAATGAGGGAAATAAGTATTTGACCCCTCTGCAAAACATGACTTAGTACTTGGTGGCAAAACCCTTGTTGGCAATCACAGAGGTCAGATGTTTCTTGTAGTTGGCCACCAGGTTTGCACACATCTCAGGAGGGATTTTGTCCCACTCCTCTTTGCTGATCTTGTCCAAGTCATTAAGGTTTTGAGCCTGACGTTTGGCAACTCGAACCTTCAGCTCCCTCCACAGATTTTCTATGGGATTAAGGTCTGGAGACTGGCTAGACCACTCCAGGACCTTAATGTGCTCCTTCTTGAGCCACTCCTTTGTTGCCTTGGCCGTGTGTTTTGGGTCATTGTCATGCTGGAATACCCATCCACGACCCATTTTCAATGCCCTGGCTGAGGGAAGGAGGTTCTCACCCAAGATTTGACGGTACATGGCCCCGTCCATCATCCCTTTGATGCGGTGAAGTTGTCCTGTCCCCTTAGCAGAAAATCACCCCCAAAGCATAATGTTTCCACCTCCATGTTTGACGGTGGGGATGGTGTTCTTGGGGTCATAGGCAGCATTCCTCCTCCTCCAAACACGGCAAGTTGAGTTGATGCCAAAGAGCTCGATTTTGGTCTCATCTGACCACAACACTTTCACCCAGTTCTCCTCTGAATCATTCAGATGTTCATTGGCAAACTTCAGACGGGCCTGTATATGTGCTTTCTTGAGCAGGGGGACCTTGCGGGCACTGCAGGATTTCAGTCCTTCACGGCGTAGTGTGTTACCAATTGTTTTCTTGGTGACTATGGTCCCAGCTGCATTAAGATCATTGACAAGATTCTCCCGTGTAGTTCTGGGCTGATTCCTCACCGTTCTCATTGTCATTGCAACTCCACGAGGTGAGATCTTGCATGGAGCCCCAGGCCGAAGGAGATTGACAGTTATTTTGTGTTTCTTCCATTTGCGAATAATCGCACCAACTGTTGTCACCTTCTCACCAAGCTGCTTGCCGATGGTCTTGTAGCCCATTCCAGCCTTGTGTAGGTCTACAATCTTGTCCCTGACATCCTCAGAGAGCTCTTTGGTCTTGGCCATGGTGGAGAGTTTGGAATCTGATTGATTGATTGCTTCTGTGGACAGGTGTATTTTATACAGGTAACAAGCTGAGATTAGGAGCACTCCCTTTAAGAGTGTGCTCCTAATCTCAGCTCGTTACCTGTATAAAAGACACCTGGGAGCCAGAAATCTTTCTGATTGAGAGGGGGTCAAATACTTATTTCCCTCTTTAAAATGCAAACCAATTTATAACATTTTTTACATGTGTTTTTCTGGATTTTTTGTTTGTTATTCTGTCTCTCACTGTTCAAATAAACCTACCATTAAAATTATAGACTGATAATTTCTTTGTCAGTGGGCAAACGTACAAAATCAGCAGGGGATCAAATACTTTTTTCCCTCACTGTATAGCAGCTCTTATAATGGTCCCAGAGATATATAATGGTCTGATCTGTTGGCCACCATGCATTAATATAGTTCAACTGGGTTCTGACGTTATACTATACATCTCTGTAAAATAGGCTAGAGGTTACCTCTGTGTGGACGCTATGTGCTACAGCAGTGTAATTGATGGCAATATACACAGCCGCCCACGGCAGACATGCCCATGTCCCAGACACACAATGTCCCAGGCTCAGAGGTTTCCTGTTGGGTTAGGGTTGTAGGTTGAGGTTCTGGAGTTAGGAACTGGGAAACATGATCTCCGGACATTACTGTCTGACTGTACTCCTGTCAGTTGCTGTAAGGCACTTGTGACAAGTGTATTTATAAAAAGAGCTCTACAAATGTATAATACAAATGTTAGTGATTGATGCCGGTGGACGTCACAGCGTTTGCGGAATTGTGCCTGTTGGAAGATTATTCTCTTTTATTGTGATAATGTTTTATAGAATTCATAATGATATGCACATGAACAGGGACTCATGCCTGAGGAGGACAGGATAGATGCTTTGTGTTGATGGACAGTCAGCGCAGGGGAAAATGGAGAGGTGTTTATGATTACTATTCATACCAGCAGAAACCAGAGCAACAATAAAATTACATAACACACTTCTGTGTGAATCTGAATGTGAAGAATGTGGATGAGAGGAATAGTTCCATTCATAACGAGATGATTTATAGGTGTTACGCACTCCTCTCGGAAGAGGGAACGCAACACCCTGCTACAACTCAACTCTCCGTGTTGTGAAAGAGGTATGGGACTGTAGGTGTGAGTAAGGATGACAAAAGGCAGAGAATACCATTAACAGGGAATGTATTCCTTCGCACGGTAAGTTTGGGGAAAAGGGGCTGGACGGAACCAAAGCAAAGAAAGTAAATATCAAAGCCTCCTCTCCTACCTTACCTGCCAACCCACTACTTACTTAACTAGCACCACCTGGTGCACTAACCAAAATACAAGGGATGGTCCGCCCAGATCTTTCCTAGTGTGCATAGACAGTTAACTTCTACGGGTAATGTATGCCCGCGGGCCTCTTGCCTAAGCACTCCCTAGGTGCCTTCCCCTTCCCCCCCTTGGGAACAAATGAAACAAAATTGCACAAACTGGTTCACAACAAAACCTGAGAAAAAAAACGAACTCAGGACATTAAAGAAACTCTCTGAGCAACAAACTAACACAAAACATTACAATTGGTTCTCACAGCAACAACTACACACCAAATGTCTTAGCAACAACCAACATGCTATAACTCTCAGCCATTCTGGTTCCCCCCTTCTGCGCAACAGAACTCTTATATAGCTTCAGAAGGAGTTGGTAATTGGAGACAGGTGCGTCCTGACGAGGGAGCGGGGTCAGCTCTCCAATCATCAATGTTCATCGACCAATCAGCTGCTTGTTGGGGAATTTCAGGAACCCATTTCCTGAAATACATACATGAAAATACACAAACCACAACACAGAAACTGGGGAACGTAACAATAGGAGGTGATTTTATTTATAGCTGAATATCTTCTACTGGTTTTGCTGCTAAATTTAGGAGGTAGGCCTGCAGTAACATCAACCGACACACAGCACAAGCCTAACCCTCTTGAAATCAATGTCAGACAAATCTCAATGATTTGTTGTTTACTGTCCCTTAGTAATATATCAATTTGGTAATTTGTGTTGTGTTGGCCGGTATTTTATCCTGTCATATTTGATAAATGCCTTGAAATATAAGTTTTGAAATATGCTTATATTATTAAAGTATATTCATATTTGAACATATTTTCATATCACGGTTTCTAGGCCCATTTGGAAACAGTCAGGAGTCAGATATAAAAGACAAGCTAAGTTTATTAAGAGATTTAGGTTTTATATACACCATATATACAAACAGGATAAAATCAAAGCACATTAACACAATTACACAAAAGGCTTCTTAGATCACACTTCCACTGAATAGAACTGACATTGGTGCATAAGTAAGTGCTGCTTTCACAGGACTAGAATTATTGATGACCAAGTTACACAAAAGTAGAGCCTGACCGATATATCGGTTCACCGATATATCGGTTCACCGATATTGTCGGCTGATATTGGACCTTTACCAATATATCGATATCGGCCGATAATTCCACCGATAACCGATATTCAATAAATAGAATGAAAAAAGGGAATCTCATGATTATCTGAACACTTGCGGCCATTCTCATGATGTGTCATTATTGTCACAATGCAAGAAATCAACATTTTGAAGCATATTTCTTTGACAATTGCTCTTAAGGGATGGCAGTTTATGATGATTTCCAGGCTGTAAAACAATATATCGGCAGATATATCAGTATGTTTTGTCCCCCACAAAAATTTAATCTTATCCGACCCAAAAAACCTAAATCATTCGGCCTCTACACAAAACTGACCAAAATCTCAGAAAACCAAAACAGTGACAAACAAAACTACTGAATGAAAGAAAAGAACAGTTAGCCACAGCCCAGTTAGCCACAGCATTCACACAAACAGCTAATATTAATATCAACAGACATTCACCTTAGAGGGCAGTTTCAATTAGGCCTAATGCTTTCACCCCCAAAGCATCTGGAAGCACATGAAACCAACTGGAATCAACTGAAAAAAATAAAGGAAAAAAATGGCATTACTGCAGTGGCATAACTTAAAGGGGAAATCCGCAGTTGAAACAATAACAAAGTGCATCCCCACCACTGTTTCGGTAAAAATCTGAAGGATGGGTCTGGAGAAATGTAACCACTCTCAAATTCATAGGATGGATGCAAGTTTACACACTCCAAGGAATGTCATACATGATGGATCATTAGCTTATACACTAACTTTCACACATCTAGATGGCTGGGCAGGGTGGGTGTGGAGCCAGAGACAGCAGGGGTTCAAACTGTAGAAACCAGTTCCTACATTTGAATATATAAATGGATTTTACCAAACGAAACTTTGCTACATTTTATCTCTGGGACCCTTAGGATGACAAATCAGAGCAAGATTACTGAATGTAAGTATTGTTGTTGTGCACTCTCCTCAAACAATAGCATGGTATTTTTTCACTGTAATAGCTACTGTAAATTGGACAGCTTTCTGCCCATATAAGACATGTCTATGTCCTGGAAAGTTTACTGTTACTTACAACAGTCATACTATTCACATTAGAGCACGTTAGCTCAACTGTCCCGTGTATGGGACACTGATCCCGTAGAGGTTAAAGCATCCATGATATCAACATTATAGTTTTAACCATGTTTTGGGGCTATTCAGTGTTTGTCTACATTTACTTTGTTTACAAATATTGGAGTAAAACAAGCTTATATTTTTGGTTCTGATGGGATACTACAGTTGAACTATGTTCATGAGGCATTTTGAAGTTATATTCTTCAAGAATGAATGGGTACATATCATATGTCAAAAAATCTATGTAGCAACTGCAGATTTCCCCTTTAACAAAATACACATTTTGAATATTGGCAACTTTGCTCAACACTGAGGGGTGCTTTTATAGGCTACACTTGACATGTTCCTGTATACAAAACAATCAATAGCAATGGTTAGTTTGACATTATGTTACAGTATAAAGCTTATTTATAAATGTGATAAATAGCCCTAAATTCCCATCCAGACAATGCAATAGGTTAGAATTTGAGATCAAATTCGGACTATTTTATGCATACTGACTGTGTAGCCTCGCCCATTTGATAAATATTAAATGATGGGAGCGTGCAAAGGGGTGCGGTCTTTCCTGTAGTCGGGAACGGAACCGGAAGTTCCGCCATCTCCTTGTACCATTCGAGCTACAACAGGGTCAGTATAGACTTAATCTAGATGTTCATTATGGTATATTGTCAACAGTTATTAAATATTATAAGTAATATTGACATAGTGAACGTTCCATAACCATCGGTTTTATGTTAAGGATGGTGGTGTCACTCGATCAGATCATAAATACCACTCGTATTCTGTTGCCACTTGAGCAGCTAGCCAGCTAGCAACAGGGTTCAACGTTATCTCATATGTTTGTACTATCGGCTACATCAGCTACCTAGCTAGGTAAATGGCAATGTTTCATTCAGTGTCGTGACAGGAATACCAATATTTAGGTAGTCGGCTTTCTCTCTCACGCTTTCCCCTTAACCCCCACCATAATTGTAAAACGTTAAAAGTGATTGCGACTGAGAGAGCCAAGGAGAAGAGGAGTTAACGGTAAGTGGCTAACGTTTTCCAGCTGATAGCTGGGAGGGTGGTACCAGATAGCTAACGTTAGCCAGCCTAGCTAGCCAACTAATTTGTTAGTGACCCCTTTTATCTGGTTTGGATGGCCTTCTAAGTTTGCCAATCAAGTTCATTACACTTCCCATTTTGTTCTTTGGCAGTAGTAGTTCAAGTATTTCCTGTAGTAATGTTTGCATTGGTGTTGAATCGCTATGTAGACTGTTGTGAGAGATGATAACTGGTTAGCATGCTAACTGGGTGGGGGTCTCTGGCTCAGGAGGGTGTGTGACTGTCTGATAGCGACTAGGAAGTGGGAACGAGCGTAGAGGCCACAGTTCTGACATTGTCTTGATCGTTACACCGCCCTTGTTTTTCTGGCGTTAAGACAAATATGGGCTAGTACTAGCGCCATAGCTTTGGCTTGCTAGCTAGTTCAATAGTTTGTTAGCTAGCTAATATTAGACTCAGCCAACTAGCTAAGTTTGTCTGGCTTCAGCTAGCTAGTTGCATGTGTATTGCATGTTGGGGTTTGCTTGCCAATGATGCATCTGCCGTTGAATCCACATTTTATGTCTAGGTAAAGTGTCAGTGAAACTCCAAGCAAGTTCTGATACTTATTCCACTGTAGGCTGTCCTGAATATTTAAATGTCAATGACCTCAACCCTACACATCATAATGTGGAGCACTGCATTAGCTAAGCTCCTTATCAATAGTTGAACTTGACAGTACAATAACATAGCTACATGCAACAGGACAGGAGATGTCCAGGTGTTGCATGTAGCTATGTTATTGTACTGTCAAGTTGAACTATTAATAGGGAGCTTAGCTAATGCAGTGCTCCACATTATGATGTGTAGGGTTGAGGTCGTTGACATTTAAATTAAGCACAGGAGCATTTCTCAATTCTTGAATTGGAATTTC
This sequence comes from Coregonus lavaretus, assembly GCF_964263955.1. Classification (NCBI taxonomy): domain Eukaryota; kingdom Metazoa; phylum Chordata; class Actinopteri; order Salmoniformes; family Salmonidae; genus Coregonus; species Coregonus lavaretus. The sequence continues at coordinate 51,468,308 of NC_139990.1, read as the reverse complement.
AGATAATTTCCTCAATTTATGTAGAATTGGCCTGAACCCTGTTGATGTGTTGAATTGTGAGAGATATGGGCTAAGCTTGTCCCTTATCTACATTCAGTCTTGGTAGATGCATGAACTTTGGAACGTTGCTCCAGTAATCTCTAAACTGACTTTTGGAATGGTTCTCTCTCTGCTGTGTTATGCAACCTAGTCTCCTATTAGTACAACCTGTCGTCTTCCACTCCTTATTAGTCTGGTCGGCCACACTGTGCTAGGGTTATTCAGCAGCACTGGAACAATTTTGGCAGAGGAGATGGTAAAGTCATATAGGAATATGTTGTACCTACTTATTAGATTAGTTTATTAGTCACATACACAGGGTCACAGATGTAAATGCAGGGCACAGTGAAATTCGTAAGCTCTGAGCTCCAACAGTGCAGGTCAAAAAGAGAAGTGAATGAAGCCCACTGGGATTATTCATGCCACAGCATTGTTAAACAGCCCACAGAGTACTAACATGTAGTTCAATGACGTCAAATAGTGACACTGTTCAAGCCTGCATGCGATGGCCATGCCCATCTGACAGCATTAAGTGGGTCAGATAGTGAATCAAAACTAAAGTAGGGGCCCTTGAGTTTTTCATAGATGTGTCAACCATGCCTGTCCTGGTACTGTATGTGTGGACAAGAACGTCAAGACTGCTGCGCCCCTGCCCAAAACACTATGCCTAATTCCAATTAAACCCTGCCTAGCCCATACATAGCCTAGCCTACGTTGTGTTTGGGGTGAGGAGAAGCTCAGGGTTTTCACTTTGGGGCCCTCAACACATACCGGTAAGATTAGTGTTGTCATCTCTCGCTCCACAGGTTTTTTATCACCCCAAATCTGTGGTTTTGGGACTCAATGTCTCTGTGAGGAGAGATGGACAGCCTGAGACAGAGCGCTCTGTAAACGAGTGGAGCCGGAAAGAGAGAGACCGATTGAGAGAGTGAGTGTGTGTGTGCTGAATTTCTCTCTCTGTTGACATAAAGGAGCACTATGTCCACTCAGTTTGATTGCTGGTTTAGCTTTTCTCATTCACGCAATGTCTGCCTGTTCATCTTGATGACTCTCTCTATCTTGCTGCTTTTCTTTTTCTCTACTCGTTTCTTCTTCTCTACTCGTTTCTTCTTCTCTGAGTTAGGCTACTCTCCTCCTCTCTGAGTTAGGCTACTCTCCTCCTCTCTGAGTTAGGCTACTCTCCTCCTCCTCTCTGAGTTAGGCTACTCTCCTCCTCCTCTCTGAGTTAGGCTACTCTCCTCCTCCTCTCTGAGTTAGGCTACTCTCCTCCTCCTCTCTGAGTTAGGCTACTCTCCTCCTCCTCTCTGAGTTAGGCTACTCTCCTCCTCCTCTCTGAGTTAGGCTACTCTCCTCCTCCTCTCTGAGTTAGGCTACTCTCCTCCTCTCTCTGCCGCTCTCTCTCTGTATTAACTCACTGTACACTTTGCCCTGGCTGCTATTTGTTTTGTTGTATTAACTGTTTTACAACCACTGTCTCTCTCTCTTTCTCTGTGTGGGTCAGATTTTCAGTGGAACCCGACAGCCAGACGGTTGCCATGTCGACCTCATCGCTACGGCGACAAATGAAGAACATTGTCCACAACTTCTCAGAGGCCGAGATCAAGGTTCGCTCGTCCTCTTCCCCCTTTCTTTTCTCTCTTCCTCTCCGACCATTTTTCCACCTACACATCTTTTAAAAATGTTATTCTTCTCCGTTTCCCATTGTCCTCTTCCTCCTTTCCTCATCACTTCTTTCAAGGCTATCTCACCTCATCCTCCTCCTCTGCTTCCTCCCTCTCCAGCTCTTTCTTCCTCTCCTCTCTTATCTATTGGTACTTTTCAAATAATACATTCCACTGTGTACTCCCTGCATCACCTCCTCTCTCTATCTGGGTGAATGTAATCATGTTATCCATTCATCATGATGGTTCTATCCAGCCTGTGTATTCTCACACCTCATCTCCACACCTCTGAGAGCAGGAGAGATGATCAGTTAAGGTGACCTACGATCACGGCTGTGGACTTATCAGGGGTTCATTTGATTAAAGTACTTTGCATAATTGTTTTGTCTGTTTTTACATGTTTAGTCGTGAGGTTCATATCGTAATATGTTTTGTTTGCTTGAGCTTGCCAAGGGAATGAATAGTCTGTTGTCTTGATATAAACTACCAGTTGATTAATCAATTAATTGATCACTAAATCACACCTTAGATTGTTCAATGTTGACTGCTTTCAAGTTTTTCTGATGTTCCATGTTCCCCCCCCGTCCCTGGTCTCCTCCCCCCCTTGTCCCTGGTCTTTCCCCCCCTTGTCCTTGGTCTTTCCCCCCCTTGTCCTTGGTCTCCCCCCCCCCCTTGTCCTTGGTCTTTGCCCCCCCTTGTCCCTGGTCTTTCCCCCCCTTGTCCCTGGTCTTCCCCCCCCCCCCCTTGTCCCTGGTCTCCCCCCCCCCCCTTGTCCCTGGTCTTTCCCCCCCCCTTATCCCTGGTCTTTCCCCCCCTCTTTGTTCCTGGTCTTTCCCCCCCTTGTCCCCGGTCTTTCCCCCCCTTGTCCCCGGTTTCCCCCCCCCCTGTCCCTGTCTCCAGGTGCGGGAGGCGACGTCCAATGACCCATGGGGCCCCAGCAGCTCTCTGATGTCAGAGATAGCAGACCTGACCTACAACGTGGTGGCCTTCTCTGAGATCATGAGCATGGTGTGGAAACGCCTCAACGACCACGGCAAGAACTGGAGACACGTCTACAAGGTTTGCTTGTGTGGGTGGTATGGGGTGGTGAGAGAGGAAGTGAAAAGGAAAGTTGTGCGAATGTTTGTTCAATATTGACCATAACAAGAACGGGTGACATGTAGTCTGTCTGTCTGTCTCGTTTGTCTGCTCACACACACTTACTCTCACTGTTGTATGTGTGCACATAGAAATAGGAATTAGAATACTAGAATGGACATAACCAAAGATTTTTATAACTAAAGCAAGATAAAACACAGTCCGTCGTTTCAAATGGGAATAAATGTGTCATAGTGGGCAGAACAAGCAAGGAGGTGGGCAGAGCCAAGCACGAGCTAGCGAGATCCTATTGGCGTGTTCTAGCATGCATTTGTATATTTGCAATAACTCAATTCGCCTTTGCACTGTTTCTAAACAACGCACATTTGTAATACTTTATCAAAGGGTAAAGTCTACAAAACTTAGTTCACTCTGTTCGTAACATATTTTAGTTTTGGGAACAGAACTGTATTGAGATCCGTTGTTTTATCGATGAGAAAATGAGCAGAATGTCTGCCATTGCTGGACACTGGGCTTCCTCTCACTACCATATGTGAGTGGAAACGCCAAACGGATGCTTCACATTTATACATCCTGTGAAATATCTGTCTCATTGTTCTATCTGTGACATAAGGCTTCTTATGACAGTATAAAATATCAGCCATTTTGGTCAGGGAGTAGGTCAGCCAGTAATAAGATATTGTGTAAAACATTGAATTTGAAGATTATCTGTACATTATGCTTGTTATCTAGCCAGTCAGTTTTAGTGGAATCAATGATTCCATGAATTTTTCAAATTAACTGCCGGGGCGGCAGGTAGTTTAGTGGTTAAGAGCGTTGTGCCAGTAACGAAAGGTCACTGGTTCTAATCCCTGAGCCAACTAGGTGAAAAATCTGTCGATGTGCTCTTGAGCAAGGCACTTAACCCTAATTGCTCATGTAAGTCGCTCTGGATAAGAGCGTCTGCTAAATGACTAAAATGTAAAATATATCTGATCTAACAAAGTGGATATTCGTCAAATCCGTCATGGTTGATGTATTGTAACAGGCTCACAATGTGGTTACTAAAGTCTGATTTGACTGCATAACATTTAGATGTAGTTCCTTTTCAGGTTTAGAAGATGTTGACTGCTAAATGCGAACTCCCGTTCATATAAGCTGGTAGCATAGCTACACAACATACCTGGTATCCGCCAAACCCAGATTCGTCCGTCGGACTGCCAGATGATGAAGCGTTATTCATCACTCCAGAGAAGGCATTTCCACTACTCCAGAGTCCAATGGCGGCGAGCTTTACACCACTCCAACCAACGCTTGGCATTGCACATGGTGATCTTAGGCTTGTGTGCGGCTGCTCGGCCATGGAAACCCATTTCATGAAGCTTCCGACAAACAGTTATTGTGCTGACGTTGCTTCCAGAGGCAGTTTGGAACTCGGTAGTGAGTGTTGCCGAGGACAGACAATTTTTTCGCACTGCGCGCTTCAACACTTGGCGGTCCCGTTCTGTGAGTTTGTGTGGTCTACCACTTCGTGGCTGAGCAGTTGTTGCGCCTAGACGTTTCCACTTCACAATAACAGCACTTACAGTTGACCAGGGCAGCTCTCGCAGGTCAGGAATTTGACGAAGTGACTTGTTCGAAAGGTGGCATGCTATGACGGTGCCACGTTGAAGTCACTGAGCTCTTCAGTAAGGCCATTCTACTGCCAATGTTTGTCCATGGAGATTGGATGGCTGTGTGCTCGGTTTTATACACCTGTCAGCAACGGGTGTGGCTGAAATAGCAGAATCCACTCATTTGAATGGGTGTCCACATACTTTTGTGTGTATATAACGATGACATGAACCTGTATTGGGGTTGACATCCATAAAAGCATTATACTCAGATTTGTACCTCAACATAGTGTGAAATACACATATAAACAGTAGCCTAAATGAAGGCTAATTTTGCTGGGGGGCAATGAGGAGATTCAGGATCTTCCTTCACTGCCCTTTCTCACACTAGTTTCCATGGCAATTCCATTGTTTTGGTCGAGTTTGATTGACCTCTTTACCGCATCTACGGCTGCCATTCTCGTCCCATTCTGGAACTTTGAGGGTTTATGACATAGCTTCTCTAGTAATTTAATAGGATCTCTATGGTTTCTACTGTACTGTGTGTTCTCCAGGCTATGACTCTCATGGAGTACCTCATAAAGACGGGTTCAGAGCGCGTGGCTCAGCAGTGCAGAGAGAACATCTACGCTGTCCAGACTCTCAAGGACTTCCAGTTCATCGACAGAGACGGCAAGGACCAGGTACGACGCGCGCATGCACACACGCGTACACACACACACGTTCCCAATCACATACTGGTACAGAATCACCACTCGCCTCTCATTCAAGGACTTTTTACAATGTTTTCACTGTGACCTCTTATACAAACACGGAGTGAAAAGCCAACAGTAACATGTTTATGGGCTGGTAATGGCTGGAGAACAATAGAGCAGGTCACAGGGAAAACACTGCATGGAAATGGAAAAACTGAAAACAGGAATGTAGGATGTAGCACTTAGTTTGCAGGTAAATAACTGACATTTATCAACTGTTAGAATTCAGGGACACAGCTGCGTTGTTATGAAGGTTGTGCACTGAGTGTTGTATGTACGCATGTGCTTTTACCTGCATGTGTGTGTGTGTCAGGGGGTGAATGTGCGGGAGAAGGCCAAACAGCTGGTAACACTGCTGAAGGACGAGGAGAGACTACGAGAGGAGAGGATCCATGCACTCAAGACCAAAGAAAAGATGGCACAGACCACCAGTGGTGAGAGACAACTACGTTACCCAGCCTGCACCAGCCACCAGGGGTTCTGAAAGGGATTAAGGAGGAAAGCAAACCATAGACAGAAATGTAGTTTTAAGTTGTCTGCTGTGATGCAGAGTTGCCCTGATCCTGGAGAGATGCATGTGGTGTTTGCAGGCTTTTGTTCCTGCCCAGCTCTAACTATGCCATGATTCAAACAATAATATTATCTTTCCCCACCTTTCCCTGTCCTCCGGTCCCCTCATCCCGTCCCCCAGCCTCTTCGGCCCCCTCAGCTCCAGGTCTGGGGGGTGGAGCTCTGTCTCAGGGCTCTCACTCTGGAGGGGCGGACCCAGAGCAGGCGTGGCCACAGAGCTCCGGAGAGGAGGACCTTCAGCTGCAGCTGGCCCTGGCCATGAGCAAGGAGGAGGCGGAACAGGTATACAGTACAGCCAGCCAACCTGGAGCTGGTGGAGGGTAGGCTGAGCCCCGCTGGCCAACCACACTGTTAACCTGAGGTCCAATGGTTTGATAAACGGGTTGATTTGTATAGGATATATGCACTGTACACCCTACAACCACTATACATAGAATATATACTCATATAAACTCAGCAAAAAAAGAAACGTCCCATTTTCAGGACCCTGTCTTTCAAAGATAATTCGTAAAAATCCAAATAACTTCACAGATCTTCATTGTAAAGTGTTTAAACACTGTTTCCCATGCTTGTTCAATGAACATTAAACAATTAATGAACATGTCAAAAGAAAGATGTCCAGGGTCCCTGCTCATCTGCGTGAACGTGCCTTAGGCATGCTGCAAGGAGGCATGAGGACTGCAGATGTGGCCAGGGCAATAAATTGCAATGTCCGTGCTGTGAGACGCCTAAGACAGCGCTACAGGGAGACAGGATGGACAGCTGATCGTCCTCGCAGTGGCAGACCACGTGTAACAACACCTGCACAGGATCGGTACATCCGAACATCACACCTGCGGGACAGGTACAGGATGGCAACAACAACTGCCTGAGTTACACCAGGAACGCAAAATCCCTCCATCAGTGCTCAAACTATCTGCAATAGGCGGAGAGAGGCTGGACTGAGGGCTTGTAGGCCTGTTGTAAGGCAGGTCCTCACCAGACATCACCGGCAACAACGTCGCCTATGGGCACAAACCCACCGTCGCTGGACCAGACAGGACTGGCAGAAAGTGCTCTTCACTGACGAGTCGCGGTTTTGTCTCAGGAATGAGCGGTACACCGAGGCCTGTACTCTGGAGCGGGATCGATTTGGAGGTGGAGGGTCCATCATGGTCTGGGGCGGTGTGTCGCAGCATCATCGGACTGAGCTTGTTGTCATTGCAGGCAATCTCAACGCTGTGCGTTACAGGGAAGACATCCTCCTCCCTCATGTGGTACCCTTCTTGCAGGCTCATCCTGACATGACCCTCCAGCATGACAATGCCACCAGCCATACTGCTCGTTCTGTGCATGATTTCCTGCAAGACAGGAATGTCACATTTTTACATTTTTTTTTTTGTCATTTAGCAGACGCTCTTATCCAGAGCGACTTACAGTTAGTGAGTGCATACATTTTCATACTGGCCCCCCGTGGGAAACGAACCCACAACCCTGGCGTTGCAAGCGCCATGCTCTACCAACTGAGCTACAGGGGACTGTCTGTGGAACATGTTCAGTTTATGTCTCAGTTGTTGAATCTTGTTATGTTCATACAAATATATGTTAAGTTTGCTGAAAATAAACGCAGTTGACAGTGAGAGGATGTTTCTTTTTTTGCTGAGTTTATATGATGACACTTATCTACAGTCCATAACAGAAGTATCCGGGCATAGCAAGGTTAATCCAGGACAATGTGTGTTTCCATTCACTCACCTTTACCCTCTGACCCCTGACCCCCAGACTACTGTGGCCCCTCTGGAGGACGCAGAGCTCCGCTATGCACTCACACTCAGCAAGGAAGTACAAGAACAGGTCAGGGGGCAAAGGTCACCACCTGACCGACCGATCATCATCTACCTATCTATCTGTCAATCTGTCTACCCAGCCGGCGGTCACTCCATCGAGTCTTAATCCCAATCAAAATGAATGATATTCATAGGAATTATCTGTTGTTTCATTAATTCCAAACACACAAATGTCAATGGGTTAATAATATAAGCGGGTAAGAAGGAAATAAGTAGTTTTAAAAATAGCTCTCCTATGATTTCATCTGTGTAAGATTATGCATGGCGAAGACTTCATAATTGGAATGACTCAATTTAACCCGTAGCAGTTTCTGAATGAGTGATTACTACCATTTTATTCTTCCATTGCAAATTACTCTGTTCTCAAAGCATGCCTCAAACTACACACACAATGACATACTTAAACTCACTCAGTTAAAGGCATCTTCCAGTGCCAGCACTCTGCAAATTGGAGGGCAGTATTCAACCAACGCCGGTATTCAGAAGTTTAGAGGGTAAGGCAAACCAACACTCTACCTAAATATAAAGACAGGTTGTTTTATCCCGGTTTCCTTTCTTTTGTCTCAATTTATTTATTTTTATTTAACCTTTATTTAACCAGGTAAGCCAGTTGAGAACAAGTTCTCATTTACAACTGCGACCTGGCCAAGATAAAGCAAAGCAGTGCGATTTAAAAACAACAACACAGTTACATATGGGGTAAACAAAACATAAAGTCAAAAATACAACAGAAAATATATATACAGTGTGTGCGAATGTAATTCTTAATTATAGATAAAACCTCAATGTCATTCTAGAATCCTGATGTCATTCTAGGACCACAATGTCATTCTAGAATCCCGACGTCATTGTAGAATGTCAACTTCCTTGTAGAAGCACAAGAAGAGGACTGTTGGTTTGTCTGCCCATGAACACTGCTGGATACAGGTAGTGGTTGAATAGAGAGCCCTGGCAGACAGTCCATGTCCACTGTGGCTGGGACCCTGAACAGTTTCTTCAGATGGTGAAGTTGGAAGCTGCCCATAGCGGCTGGTCTAGAATCAGTTTTTGATTTCTTCAAGGAAGGGAGAATGTTTTCCAACTCCCTAACGTGGGTTGAGGAGAGCTGATCTGAGAGCAGTCACTAAAGGCAGCATCTCTCCTGGAGCTTTGCATCAGGGTCAGATATGCTTCCTGTGGGAGTAAAATTAAGTTGCTCCCTAGACACTGATCTAATGTCAGTTTAGCATTTTCTCCCCAAATGGCTTTGGCTACAATTTGGAGGTAGTAAGCTGAACCTAGATCTGTGCCTATGGGCTGTCCTGCCCGAGCGCTTGTCGCAGGTGATGACATCACAGCTGTATGTGATTGGCAGGAGGAGAGGCTGCGCAGGGGGGACGACCTGAGACTGCAGATGGCCATCGAGGAGAGCAGGATGCAGAAGGCCAAGCCAGAGGAGGTGTGTGTACGCCAGCCATAGGGGAGGGATGGATGGGGGCTACACACTCTTTAGACAGTACCACTCTGTTCCTCATTCTCTCTCCTGGTGTTACCTGCTGTAGTTGTGTCTCTCACCTGTGCGTTCTGTGTGTGTTGAGTGAGTGGAGAAAACTGAAAGCTAAGGTAGTGAAGGCCTACACCAGAAGTGTTTCTGAACCCTATCAGGTATTCGTAAGCTTTTTAAATTAAAAGTTGTGCTTGAGCACTGAATGAGTTTGCCAATTATCTCAGTGACCGGTCAGCAACATCAATACCCAACGGACCGGTGCTGGTCCCCAGACCACAGGTTGAGAAACAAGAAACACCATTCGCTCTCTCCCGTTCCGGTACTAGTTGATCTATCCCTTCTGTGTGTGTATGTTAACTGAGCGTATGCTCTGTGGTTTTCATTTTGTGTGTATGAGAGACAGAGACTATACTAGCCTTGAGCTCATTGACTTATCTTGGTGTCTGTCCTACAACATCAGTGTGTGTTATAACCTGTGTACTATCCTCTCCCAGAGTGCGTTAATGGAGCTGAGTGCTGTGGACCCCTGGGGGGCTCCTGCTGCTGCCTCTGGGGGCTCTGCCGGCCCCTCACCCCCTCCCACAGTCCCCCTCCCAGCCCCCTCTGCCTCTGGCCCCTGGGGCCTGGCCCCCGCAGACCCTTGGGGCACCTCGTCGCCCGCCTCACCGCCCAACGTAGACCCATGGGCTAGTGGAGGGACAGCTCCCCCAACGATAGCCCCCAAGCCAGACCCCTGGGGAGAGACGGCCTCCTCAAGAGTCAACTCAGTTGACCCCTGGGGACCCTCAGGTTAGTGACCTCTGACCTTTACTCCCCTGGCCTCGTCTACACCTGTTACTCTCATTCCGTCTCCTCGTCCCACACCCCTACCTACACAGTCTGGATGGACATCAATACATTTGGTCTATTTTCCAATGCTCTTCAAATGACCAGCATGTTTAGATCATTTGGAATGTGACCCTCCATATCTCAGTCAGGGATATCTCTGGTTTCAATAAAAGATCTCTGTCCGTTCTTACCTCCTTTCAAGTGAAAAGACTGGCTGTCCAGCTCTTCCATATCAGTACATATAAATGAGAGAAAGGAAGCCATATTGGACTATTGGGATCCAGCCCAGCTCCTTGTTCCCTGTATATTGTACGGTGTTGTGCCGGGATGGGTTCCATTCCTGTTCAGTTCAAGAGATTAACAATCCTCATTGAAAATAAATGGCACTTTTGAAATCTTGAATGGGAATTCCAATTCATCTTTTGAATTGACAGACTTGAAATAGTATTGACCCTGACCCTGGTGTTGTATGTGACCCAAACCCCTGTGTGTCTCCCTCCCCCATAGCTGTGACCCCCCCCAGTGTCGACCCCTGGGGCCCCTCTGTGCCCCTCTCCACCTCCTCCTCTTTTGGGGGGCCAATAGACCCCTGGGCTGGGGACGGGGTTGACCCCATCATCACCTCTGACCCATGGAGCGACTCCGCCAAACACACTAACGGCACAGGTACATCCACACACACTGACACACACACACACACACACACACATAATGGCACGGACACGTGGATGAGATGCTCACTGACCCCCCCATTCACCCACCTTGCATTCCATCCTCCCTCAGTAATAATGGTATAATGCTGTGGTGTCTAATCAATGTTCACCTTCACGCTCTCTCTCTCCTTCCCTCCCTCTCTCTCTGTAGGACACCCAGAACTGCGAGGTCAGTTAACGGGCGACAGTGCGGGTTCTCCGGTGCCCTTTGACCTCACATCTCTGTGTTCTTCACTTCCTGTCCGTAAGACCCCCGAGTCGTTCCTGGGGCCCAACGCATCGCTGGTGGACTTGGACTCACTGGTGTCTTCTAAACCCAAACCTAAACAACCACCACCTCCATCAATCTCCTCCTCAACACACAATCCCTTCCTCCAGACCACAGGTACTGATAAAATACACACACATAAACACATGAACACACACACACACACACACACACATATTTTTAAGCACTTTGTGACAAATGTGTTTGTAAGAAATGAAAGGAAAGTAGATTGATTGAAGTATTCTCTCCTCTCCAGCCTCGTCTTCAGCTCCTGGCATGGCTGTAACCCCGGGCAGCACAATCTCCAGCAGGGGGGTTTCCCCGACGCCACCCCCCACCTCCAACCCGTTTGGCGCGGCCGCCCCCATGTCCTCCATCTCCCCACAGCCCTCCACACTGGGGCTCAGCGGCCTCCGCACCAGCCCTGTACCGCCCATTGCCATGGCATACCCTGGCATGGGCATGGGGCCTATGGGAATGGGAGCACCAGGCTTGGGGATGGGCATGATGCAGAGCCCCATGGGAATGTCCCCCTACGGCGGCCTCTCGCCCATGGGTCCTCCTGGGTCCTCTCACTTCATGGGGCCCGGTGTGGCACCGCCCCCACAGCTGAATTTTGGGGGGCCTACGGGGGCGGCTGGAGTGATGGGGGCTGGGGGAGCAGTGGGCGGGGCAGGAGTGACGGGCGCCAGCACCAATCCTTTTCTTCTTTGAGAATGTTTCGGCACTCCCCCTTCCTCTTCAACACCCAATCCAGGCCCTGCCCCGCCCCCTGGCTCATCTACTGCCCCTCCCCCCAGAGCGATCCTCCTTCAACACAAACAATTTATGTTTCCAAAAAGAAACATGTGTACATCTATATATTTAAAGAAAAAAAAGAAAATCAAATTTTGTTATTTTCTTTCAGAAGCATTTACATGTATTTTTCTCCTAGCTCAGATGAATTTCAACAACAAATAAATCTTCTTTATTTTGGTTCCTTTCATTTCAGTGGGATGTAGCGGGAGGGAAATAGACGTTTATTTATTTTTATTTAGTTTTAATGTGTGTTAGTTTCTTTCAGTCCTTTCTGAAATAAATGTGTGGGTGTTTGAGAGTTAGGCTTCATCAGTAATGTCACTCTGATATAATATTGTATTATTGCACTGACCGAGAGAGAGAGGGGACATAGCCACTAACAAACTGAAACAGAAACAAACTCCTGTACCTGCCGCTTCCTCTCTCTATCTGTAGAAGAAAAGAAAGGATGAACACTGAAATGAAAAGAGTGCATGAAGGAGGATAAAGTCCTGAACAAGATTTGGACTGAAAAAGCTTATGTTAACAGTTCAGGCACAATATAGTCAAATCATTCAATAGCTGTTCTATTTTTAATTTAATGTTTAATGTCATTTCTTTATTTTTTTGCTCCTGGGAATGAATAAACAAGGAAAAAAAATGTACGCAATTATGCCATTAAACCAAATGCTTATTTTTCTTACTGATTGTCATTGAAATCAAAAGAAGGCATCTTATTGGTTGAGGAGAGATGGAATGTGTTGTGCAAATGTGTTGTGTGGAAGAGAATGAGTGTGTGTCAATGTGTCTGTCTCCATTCATTCTGCATCCTCGCTTATTTGTGATTCAGAAGGCAAGATACAAAATCTATTTTTTTTGTTTTTAAAAATTGTCACTTATATCGATGCTATGTGATGTTGGGATTTCAAATGAGGTATTATAAGGGTCACATTTTTCTGCCAATTTTATTTCACACATTTGTTGTATTAATCAGAAGCATTAGTCTTTCTCACTCTTTCATACAGGATGCCTAGTCTGCAGGTGTTTCTCTCGGCATGACTGGCTTTCGGTTTATCCCTCACTCCTACGGGGGGAGCGCTACAGATGCTTCTTTTAAAAAAATACGATTAATTCAATGAATGAAAGAAAAAAAACTTAAACAACAGGGGACTTGATAACATGCTCCATGCTGTTTCTTTTAATTGAGTTTGATGAATTGATTGTTATTTTATATCAACTAAAAGATCTCTCTTTTATCGGGTAAGGTCATTTTGTGTGGTGTTAACTGTGAACATTCACATTTGAAAATGAAAATGAAAAAAAAATAAAGAAATTTAAGAAATAAAACAAATCCACAAAGGGTATGTCGCCTTACGTTACAAATCTATCTGTTTGGTGTACTGTGTGTTTGATGTGCCAATGCTGTTGGACAGGGAAAAACTGGGACAATAATTCATTTTTATAATATTTTATTAACGTGATGTCTCCTCTGTCAGTTGGAGGATATATGCATGTCCAGAAGCTTCTGTGAAGACTTCCAGATGATGGGGATACAATTGCAGCAAATAAGCATACAGCATTCAGTCATAATCAATGTACCAATGACCATCCTCACTGTCAAGAGTAGTGTCGGTGTGTGTGGTGAGGCAGCTGAATATAGGGTGTAGTGTTTTGTATGTGAGCCCCCTCGGAGTAGGAGGAAGTTTCCCCTAGATACTGATCTAAGTTCAGTTTTGCATGTTTCCTCCCAGTGGTCCAGGTTTGTTTTTGGGGGAGAATAAGCTGATCCTAGATCTGTGCCAGCGGGCAACACTGATCCAGTAGGCTTCCTGAATGGAATCGTGGGGCAAACAGAATCCACTCTGTGTCAGGCGATCAGAGAGTCCCAGTCAAAGTCATCTTGGATCTCCTCGCTGTTGTTATGGAGATGTTTCATAGGGGGACGGGGTTTAGGTTGAAGTTGGATCCCAGCTATGTGAGAGAGAGAGTGGAGAGAAGAGAGGAAGACACTATCATAAGCCTTCTTTGTTGACTAGGAAAGTACTGCACAGACCTCAAACTATTACAAGGAGTACAACTCAAGTCCCTTTCAAAGCAGTTTAATGTTCACTTCCCTATTATCACTTCCCGTTTCCTCATCTCCTTCACAATGTGACATCACGAGGTGACTGGGGTGGACTTTCCACCTTACCAACCCAGCCCTGTCCCTGTTACATTAGTGGTATTGAGGCCAACAAAGGCAAGGAAACAGGAAGCCATTTGATTACATCAGAGTGATGCACTGTAGCATGCCTACTATATTTGACTAAATAACCCCAACCTGTACCATTGAGCGAAGCAAAGCTTTACACTGATAGAAAATATTACTTTTTGTAAAACAAACAAAAATAGGCTTTGCAACAAAAAAACTTGCCAAAACACCACTACTGTGTACTGGAAGTTGTAGAGCTAAAGTACTGTGTAACTAGTTTAGAAAGGCGCCTTGTGACCATGGCTGAGGTCTCACCATTGGTCTGAGGGGCTCCGGGCTGGGTCAGGTGGGGCCTCTGTAGACTCTGGGTTTGGGGGTGGAGGGGCCTCCTGGGGGGCTGCCCACTGCTGGAAGGGGGGACCAGAGGGGGGTAGGCCAGGGGAGAGGGGTGAGTCAGGCTGGCCAGGGTGGGGGTGTTGTGAGTAAGGGGTGGGAGGAGCAGAGATTGAGGGGCACCGTGGGCCAATGGGGAGTTGTTACCAGAGGAGGAGCCAATCAGGCCCTTCTGAGTGAAGAAACGGTTCAGCGAATCACAGAGCGAAGTGAAGAGCGTCGGCTCCAGCGCCCAATCACAGAGCTCGGCCTGGCGCATGCTCTCCAGGAGGTCTGGAGGAGAGAGGGAGGATGGGGGAAAAGAATAGCAGGGAGGAAGAGGAAGATTGACAAAAATAGTTATCACATTGACATAATGTAGAAATAATGGGTAGCATTCATCTATAATAATCATGTTGTTTGTTAAGTGACCTGGGTGGCTAGTGAGGTCAATGTTGGCCCAGTCCAGACTGCTGGCGATCCTAAAGCTCTCCTTCAGAGTGTCTGTAGTACTGAACCAGTCTGCTGGCACCACTACAGAGATAAACAGAGAGAGAGGGGTGGCATAGTTTGTCAAAGACTTAGTTACTGTATCATATTCACATAGTGCAGTGACAAGCCTACAGACACAGTTGAATAGGTTTTTGAAGTGCTAAGGTGTTCAGGTGTTGAGTGTTCAAGTATTGAGTTGTTATAATCACCACTGCTGTGAGACAGTCTGTCTGCCTCAGGAGGAGGCCCGGGCGCTACAGAGGGTACAGGACGAGGGGAGAGAGGGGGGAGGGTTGGGGTGTGCAGTGGGGTACTGTCATTGGTCAACATAAATAAGGGACCCACGTCCGCTACAGAGAGAGAGAGAGAGAGAGAGAGAGAGAGAGTTAAACACTCACATACACACATTCTCTGACAGCACAGAGAGATACCTATAAAAACACTAATTTAGAAAGTGAGAGAGAACGTACATTGCGAGGCCACTCTCTCCCTGACGCTTCTGCAGAGGGACTGGAAGGAGGTGTAGAGGTCTGGCAGGTTCAGATCAGAGAAGGAGAAATGGAGATGGGGATCACAGGAGTGAGACGAGGCGTAGGTAGGGGCAACAGAAAGAGATGGGACAGAAAGAGAGGGAACAGAGAAAGCGGGAACAGAGAGAGAGGGAACAGAAGAAGAAGGGAGAGTTTGAGGAGAGACAGAAGAGGGGACAATAGAGTGAGAGGTAGAAAGAGAGGGGAGAGAGTGAGGGAAAGAAAGAGATGGGAGAGAGTGAGGGATAGAAAGAGATGGGAGAGAGTGAGGAACAGAAAGAGAGGGGAGAGTAGCAGGTGCAGTAGATGGGGAGACAGTCGCATGGGGGACAGGGAGAGAGGAGACAGGGGACTGCATATAGGGTGGCCGTTGCTGTGGAATCAAGGTGATAGACAACAACAGCTTGTTATTTGGTTGTAATCTCTATCAATCTACTGGATACATTTGTTGGGACTGAACTTACTCTACCTTGCAGGGTGGGGGGGATAGTGAATGTTGGTGGGGTGATAGTTGTTGACTAGGTCCCTGTGGCGATGCTAAAGGCGTATAATGGTCTGTCTGGGGTGAATGCTGTTTCTCTGCCAGCATCACTGAGACATGGGGGACCTGGATGGACCCCTCCTCCTCTTCAGCTGGAAACGGACGCTTGGTTCCTCTCAGCGGATTGGGCTCTGAGGGGCCGTCCATCATCCAATAGGAACCCTGGAAACACAAGAGGTGGAGGGTTCTCACAATTTAGAGGTATTACTACAAAAGTACAAAAAAGTATGAAACTGTAATATATTCAGTATATTTTGAAATATCATACTTTTATCTATTTCTAGCCTAGGTATTGTATTTCACAGAGAACAGTGGATCACTGAGTGTACTGGCCACTAACGTCTTCACATGTGGCATCAATGTGGCCCTGTTTGAATGTTTTTAGAATGACTCACCTTCCCAGGGTCACTTTGGGGTCGAGGAACCTTCCGGAAGCATTTATTGAGGGACAGGTTATGGCGGATGGAGTTCTGGGAGGCAAAATAAGCATGAACATGTATTGCATTAACACAATTTTTGGACACTCGACTTTGGACAGTTTGGACATGGAGTGGTTGGAGTATTTCTGATTACTGCACCTTCCATCCCCTGCCAGATCTGCTGTAGTAGGGGAACATGTCACTGATCCACATGTAGATGTCATTCAAACTCAACTTCCTGCCGGGGGCGGCCCCTATCGCCATGGCGATGAGGGTTGCGTAGCTGTGAGGGGGCTTGGCTTTGGATCCAGAGGAAAGAAAGGGGGCAGGGATGGGGGGAGGAAGATCACTTCTCTCCCTCCCTCTCTCTTTCTTTCTCTCCCCCTCTTCTCCTCTCTCTCTTCCTGATCGCAGTGAGCTGATTCCCAGCTGGGGGAGCCAGTCTATGCTGGTTAGACTGGAGTCCAAGTTAGAAGACATGCTCTCTCTCTCTCTCTCTCTCTCTCTCTCTCTCTCTCTCTCTCTCTCTCTCTCTCTCAGGGCACTGAGAGTTGGAACAAAAGCCTGCACACAGTGAAGCCCTCCAGGACCAGAAGTGCCCACCTGCTGTAGAATATAAGATGTATAAGAACAGTTCTATAGAACAACATTATAGTAAGATTCACCACAGTAATGCAATACTGTCATCAGCACTGCAGTTTTAGATGGTGTTGTTTACATGTCATATGTTGCGTTTCAATGGAAATATAACACTCACAATAGAGACTGACTTTGCTATGTGTCATAGCACTTCAAGTGTTTGTTTAGAGTTTTCTATTTAGTTAGCAGTAAGAGTGACTGACTTACCTCTCCCTCCTTGGTCACTGAAGGCCCCAAGGCCTCAAACACGTAATATTTGATGTTCTCATCAGTTGTGCACGACTCTGAGTGTCAGGTTAGTGTTATTCCTCCCTCTTTCTTTATCTCGCTCTCTCATTCCCAATCGATTGATCCTCACCAGCACTCTTATCGTCTTTTCTCTTTTTGAAAGTTTGTTTCAGTGTGGAGAAGAAAAAAAACGTATAGCAGACTCTGCTTCCTTTTTCTCTCCCTCTCTCTTCTTCCCCTCCCTTTCAGTCTGCCCTTGAATGAGGTCATTCACTCCTCCCTCTCTGTGACATCAGATTCTCTTCCTCCGCCTCTCAAGGGTTGTCTACACCCCTTGTCTGCTTGAGGAAGTTGCCACAGTTCTAGGATTAGATTACCATAACTTCATTCCGTGGGCTGTTAGAGTGGAAAATACAAAACTGACCTTATTTCTGTGTCTATAGGGTAATTTATGAATTTTTACCTAGTCCTCTGTCTCATCTCTCCCCTGTGGACTGTAGAAGGTGGAGTGGAAGTGTCAGAGGAAAGCCCTAAAAATTGTCAAAGACTCCAGCCTCCCAAGTCATAGACTGTTCTCTCTGCTACCGCATGGCAAGCAGTACCGATGCACCAAGTCTGGAACCTGAACAGCTTATACCTCAAGCTATGAGACTGCTAAATAGTTAAATACTTAACCAATAGCTACCTGGAATATATGCATTGACCCTTTTTGCACTAACTCTTGACTCATCACATACACTGCTGTTACTGTTTATTATCTATCCTGTTGCCTAGTCACTTTATCCCTACCTTTATTTACATATTTACCTCAATTACCTCGTACTCCTGCAGATCGATTCGGTACTGATACCCTGTGTATATAGTGAAGTTATCATTACTCATTGTGTATTTATTCCTTGTGTTATCATTTTTCTACTATTTCATTATTTTATGTCTCTGCATTGTTAGGAAGGGCCTGTAAGTAAGCATTTCACTGTTAGTCTACACCTATTGTTTACGAAGCATGTGACAAATAAAATGTGATTTGGAGTAGGAAAGATGTAAGCCTCCCAGCATACACAGAGCAAAGCAAAACTCACAAAAGTAATATGATGTCATACAAGGGCTCCTGTATACGCTCCCTTCTCCATTCCCCCTTCTAACACCATTTAAAAAATGATCAACATTCAGCAGTCAGCATGGAAAACAGCAGCATGGTTTTATTTCCGTACTTGTGTTCACACAGTGTTTCAGATGCATTCACAGATAACAGGAAGAAGCTTGTCTTCTCTACAGAGAGCTGAAGAAGGCTAGCAGGGCTGTGTCAGGGGATGGCTGGACCAACAGCTTCTGGATCTGTGGAAGGAAACATGATTAATCCACTGCTGGACACTATTTACATTACATAGGCTTATACAAGAGTAACGACTTGTGTAATAACCTATGTAATTAACATGTAACAGGCTGAGTGACATTGTGTAATCACAACACTAACTGATAAGACAATAGGTGGTGTGTGTATTCTGAAAGGTGGAGGCGACATGGTACAGTACCTCTCTAAAGTTGGGGTGTTTGGCATCTTGTACTAGCTGTAGAAGGACGGCCTCTGTTGTGGTCAGGAAGGCTCCACTCTGCCTCAACCGGGACAGGGCAAACAACCGGTCTGTCTGACTGGAGACGGAAATAGAGAAGGGAAAATAATATCTCAGCACCAGAAATGTTTAACCAGTGAAAATGTGAGTAATTGAAGAAAAATAGTATTGTCATATTGAAGAGAAATAGTAGGGAACACAGTAGTACCTTCTGGATGAGACGGCATCAGCCACGATATGGACCTCCATACCCTTCTCCAGCAGGTCAAAGGTTGTGCACTAATTAGTGGGAGAAGAACAGATAGATGAGCCCTATTTACAGTACATTCAATTAATTATGAACTTGTTCCCAAGGGTCAGTCTGAACAAGGCTCCAGATTCAGGTAGGGTAGGGAAAAACTGATCACAGATCTGGGCTTAGGGACCAATTCCAGTCATATCTGACCCTGTGGTCTCACCGCGATGCAGGCCTGTGTCTCTATCCCACAGAGGATGGCTATCTTGGGGTCTCCCAGGGCTTTGAGCTCATTCTCCACTGGCTCTATCATCATGGTGAACTTGGTCTTGGCGTGGGCTGCCAGGTCGCCAGCCCCCAGCTCAGGCACCGTGGGACCCAGGCCTTTAGGGTACTGCTCTGTCACTATGGAGGGGATGCCCAGAACACGGGCTGCCTGGGTTGGGGGAGAGGGAAGGAGAGGGAGAGACACATTGAATTTGTATTGAATGCTATGTGGGTGGCAACAAACTTTAACTTGTAATGAGCTGTATGAATATGTGTGTGTGTGTGTGTGTGTGTGTGTGTGTGTGTGTGTGTGTGTGTGTGTGTGTGTGTGTGTGTGTGTGTGTCTACCTGTAGCAGTCTGGCTGCGTTGCTGACGATGTTGGTGAACTGGAAGATGTTGGGTCTGAACTTCTCCTGCATGTCACACAGTAAGAGCACTGAGCCCTTTGTTGACAGTCTGCCAATCCCTGCCACTGAGAGAGCAATATGTAGTGAGACTAGAATAGACTAGAAGTACTATATCAAAAGGGTGCTCAATGGATCAGATTCAGAGGACTGTGACAGCAAACATTCATGACAGCAAAATCATGTTCTCAACTCTCAACATTTGTTTATTCAACTCTATAGACACAGACGAGACAACAAGAGGATTCAATGCATGTCATTATTTCAATGTCAAGCTGTATTTGTATGTGTACTGTAGGCATGCTCACAGGGAATTTGTATGTCAACCTTGTACACATAGATATTGCAGCTTGTGCAGATTTGTCAATGCAGATTTTTATATTTCACTGTAATGTTTTCAATGTATGTCAACTGTAAAGGAATGCATGTCCAGGAATGCCTTTCAAAATAAAGTAAATAAGCATTAAATTAGTAAAGAAAAGGCAAAAGGATCAAACGTACTGTTGAGTGGGGGTTCGACGTGTGGAATGGTTGAACTTGAAGGTCCAACTTTCTACAGCTGCTGGACAGATGACGCCACCTCCTTATTAGCAAAATCTAGGACATTTTTTGATTTTTGACAGAGCAAATTAGGTTACACATACAGTACACAACCAACATTCAGCATGCGAAATAAAAGACCGAGACTGTCATAGAATTAGACAATGATTGCTAGATCAAGCTGTAAAATATATTGTCTAAACAGAGAGACAGAAATAATTGCATTCACAACACACCTCATAAATTCACGTCTAGGTGAAAATAAACATGAGATCAACTTTCAACTTCGACCGCTGTACACAAATTACCCTAAAACGCCCCTCACATCCAATAAACCAATCGAATGAGATGCATTGAGCATTGACATTTGTTTCGGCCAATAGCATGCAGCCTTTTCCCCATAACGAGTGTGCTTCAGAATCTAGTGCACACACTCATGATAAGGACAGCTGAGGATGTCTGACAATGCTGAGTCCCCTACAGAAACGCAAAAAGATGAGCCTTCAACCCCACAACAGCCTACGGAAGACTCGGGGACGGCAGACGAGAAGAAAAAAAGTTAGTTATGAGCGAGTGTTTGACTCACAGTTAAATGTACAGTAAGATATCATGCTTTCTGTTTACAAGCAAATTTACTGTTTACACTTCCGCAAATGTGACCTGGAAGAGGTTGATTGACAGTTGTCTCAGTCAATAGAATTGAAACAATTTTGTAAACAGCGAATGGTTGATCAGGAATGTCCATACATTTTAAAGAGGGCAGGTACTGGCTGAATGGCTAACGTTTAGCTAGCATTTCATTCTAGCATGCTGTAAAAGATGCAGTCAAATGAAGTTTACCGCTTACTTTAACACATTATCAAAAAAATTTTTAAGGCTGATACATCATTTTTTTTCTTTCTTACTGCATCAAACATAGAACATGCCTAAATCAATTTTCAGACGTTACAGCCTGTGTCATGGTGGAAATAATCCCACAGTCCAAGATCTACCTACCTTTTCCATCTAACTATAACATAGCTGGAAACCTATGATAGTTTAGGTTGCAAAATTAGGTTATGTGGCTAATAACACTGATCAGGGCATTCACTTTAGTCTAGTAGTCTATCGTTATGCAATGCAAAAAATATATGTATTCTCTCTCTTCCTTCTTCTCTCCCTAGTTGATGTGTTGTTGAAGGCAGTAGGAGACACCCCCATCATGAAGACGAAGAAATGGTCGGTAGAGAAAGGGAGGACAGTGCAATCGCTCTCTCAGTTCATCTCTCGATTCCTCAAGATGGAGGCCAATGAACAGCTGGTGAGTTATTCTGTGTGTGCTTCTCAATAGTTGTCTCTTGTCTCCTTCCCTTCGACCTCCGGTATATGCACCAATGAGGCAAATAAATGTATAACTAACCCAAGATAGTTAATCTGTGTCGTTTTACAGTGGGAGCAAATAAAGCCAAGGATGAGCTAGCAAGATCCTATAAAGTACCAAAGTATGAGTCATTATACCCATAAAACCTAGCGGTCAAACAGGGAAATGGTTCCAATTGTTTTTCCACCATTCATTTTTCCCATAGGGAATTTTAGAAACACTTAAAATAAGGGCTGTGTTTCGTGTAGGCTTACCCTGGCGTGAAGTTTTGATAACCGTGTAAACTTCCCTCGGACAAGGTGACTTTTATCAATATATTCGCCAGTATTTACCCCCAACAAATGAAATGCTAATTGACTGCTAATGTGGCTATCATAAAGAACGACAAATGCCATGTTGATCTTGACAAGGCTGACGAATCGAGGCAAAGGTAAGAATCTCTGGATTAACTATTTAATGTTAGCTAAATGTAGTAATTAATAAATTGGCAACATTTCTTAAAATGTACCTGTTAGCAAAGGTGCCAGCTAGAGATGAAGTGCAGGAGCTTGCAGGGATTTGTAGTATTGCATGATGTGTACTTTGATGTACATTTGCATATTCAAATCTGAGAATAAATAGAGGCTAATATATTGATAAGTCACCTTGTCTGAGAGAGATTGACATGGTTATCAAAACGTCACGCCAGAGTAAGCCACACGAAACACAGACCTTCATTTAAGTGTTTCTAAAATCCCCTATGGGAAAAATGAATGGAAAAAATTATTGGAACCATTTCCCTGTTTGACCTCTAGGTTTTATGGGTATTATGACCTACTTTACTTTGGCAAAGCGTCAAGTCTATAAAACCTAGTGCACTGTGTTCGTAACATATTCTAGTTTTGGGAACAGAATTTTTTTATTGAGATCAGATATTTAATTGATGAGAAAATTAGCAGAATGTCGGCCCAGTTTCACCTAGTTCCATCCTCTCCCACTACCCGCGACTGGACTTCCTCTCACTACCATATTTGGTGGTGAGAAAACGATCTAAACAGATGCTTCAGCTTTATAGCCCCTGTGACATGTCTGGGTTACCCCTTCTGTCTGTGACTGAGGTATGAACTGGAGAAAGCATCCAAGATGGCCGACCGTTGTTTTCAACGTAATTTACTGCCCTCTGAGCACAGTGGAAAGTGTTATTTCTGACCGAAACCCTGGCCCCTTGATATGCACCCACTTTACCCTTTCACCTGTGACTATAGTGCGTCAGCTTGTTCTATGATTCTTAACACCCATTGCTCTCTCTCTCTCTCTCTCTCTCTCTCTCTCTCTCTCTCTCTCTCTCTCTCTCCACACACAGTTCATTTACGTCAACCAGTCATTCTCTCCCTCGCCTGATCAGGAAGTAGGAGTCCTGTTTGAAGTGAGTACTTTTCATTTGAAATCATTTCTGGAGGCCTTGGGAAATGCAGTTTTTCTGTTATTTATTTGTCCTGTGGTGAGTTAGTTGCCCACCAGAGGGAGGTCTAAGTGAGCAGTTCCCTGTGAGACGGAACTGTTCTTATCCTCACAGTGACTACTGTTCCCTGGGGCCAGTACACTACTGTATGTGTTATGTCAATACAGGTCTTGAGTACTCATCAATGATGAATATAAACCCTGGATTGCTGATGCTATGTATTAGCCATTGAGAGGCTAGTAACATTAGTAATCTAATGTTTTTATATATTTTTTTACTTTTTATGTTTAGCTCATAATATAATTTCAAAGTATGCATTAAGGTGTCTGTAACAGAATACACGTGGCAAAAACGTGACTGCATGAGAAAAGGTGTGAGGTGATTCTGAGAATTTGGTTACAAAATAACTTCTAGCCCTAGGCTACCCCTTCAGTGTTTGCAGATAAGAAGGAACTGTATAGATGTTTGGCAGAAGCTCCACTAAGCTCATTGCAAGCCTGCATGATGGAGCCAGCATCACATATGACTTACTGTCTAATTCTACTCAGACCTGTTAACACTGGGGTAAATGGTAAAGGCACAGTTCTCCGAGTCAAACGGTCAGGGTATTGGTGTCCACTTGACCCCATCTTGACCCATGGCCTTGACCGTTCCTATTAAAGACCTGCTAAAAACTCCAGCTCCCTTTTCCTATTTTTCTAAAATAGTAACTCTTACCCTCTCTGTTTTTCAGTGTTTTGGCAGCGATGGGAAGCTGGTTCTACATTACTGTAAATCTCAAGCCTGGGGTTAACAGTTTTTTTTGCCTTTTTCACTTCAAACTCACGCACACGCATACACACAATATTGTTTTTACTCCTTCCTTGTCAAAACTAATGTTGTCATTGCTCATTTCTTGTTTGTGTTTTGCTGTACATAACCCAATGTAAATAAATTGTGACTATATAAAGTAAACTCACTCTGTCCCCTGGGTTGTCTCCAGACAGTTCTAGACATGAATAGGAAAATGAAAACTCACTCTGTGGACTCAGGATTTGGCTTTGTAGTGTTATGGCACTGAGGATAGGAAAGAAAGATTGTGATGGAAGAAAATAGAGGAAAATAAATGTCAGCAAAAGATGGCAGTAGAAATATTGCATTGTAGTGATGGAAGTTATCTTGAGAGTATTTAGAAAAAATGACTTCTGTTTCTTCTGTAGTGAGGCAACGATGCAGTTTTGATTTGAGCAGGGGCATAGCCCGTCGGGCTAGGATACTTACACTAAATATAACCCCACACAGATTGAGATGATTAACACTTTGCATCAATTTAAACACAAACACTATAATGACATGGGATGGTGCCAAGAGAAGGTGAAAGTTGAGCTGGGGTTAGTCAAGAATGGCAGAGGGGGTACCACATAGGATGGAGGGAGACTGATATGGGAGAAAGTACAGTAACAGATGGATTTAGAGGGATTACATGGATTCGGGATGGGTCTGTGACACAAATTCCCAAGAAAGACAGAAAAAGGAGGAGTGTGGCGGGGGACTCGCACTCATCCTGGAGCATGAGAGAGAGTGGGAAAGGAGGATAAAGAGAGAGGAGCATACTGCTGGAGAGGTAAGGGTCACAACTGCTCATTCTGACAGAGGTATTAGTCAGCGAGAGGAGTAGAGCAGAGACTACTTGGGTTAATCCAGGGATGACAAAAATGCTGGAAAATTTGTGCAAAGTAATTGCTTGGTTAACGTAAATGTCTCTCAGCATATCAGAGAGGACTGAGGGAAAAATAGGGACATTGGAAAGAAAGATTGTGATAGAGGAAAATAAATGTCAGCAAAAGATAGCAGTAGAAATATTGCATTTTAGTGATGGAAGTTATCTTGAGAGTATTTAGAAAAAAATTGACTTCTGTTTCTTCTGTAGTGAGGCAACGATGCAGTTTTGATTTGTTGCCAAATTTCAGGCTAAGAATTAGTAGTTCCTAGAACTGAATAAGCTGTTAAGAGTTTGAAATGGAGAAAAAGAATGATGTACTTCCTGATGTGCTCTGTATGGTTGTTTATATATCTTGTACTGTCCAGTCTTTCTGTAAAAAAAAAAAAGACAACTGAAATGACAGAAAGAGAATGATGATAATGCTGTAGGTAACAGAGGAGAAGAGGATTATAGTGAAAATCACATTTTATTGGTCGCATACACATATTTAGCAGATGTTATTGCGGGTGTAGCGAAATACAGGTGTAGCGAAATGGCACTGGGTTTTTAACGTACAGTAGGTCATTTAGTGTTTTGCATTTTGAATTGTTGATTCATTGGCCATTTGTTATGCCAATGGATTTCAGTTTATTGACTGTTACAGAATGTGTTGGGTATTACACTTGAACTGGGTTTTCCTATGTAAACAATACCTGTAAATCTGTAGCCGCGGGAAGTAGTTTGGGGGTGCTGTTTTTTTTTTTTTGCCCGCGCTACAGACGGCTATAATAATAATAATAATAATAATAATATGCCATTTAGCAGACGCTTTTATCCAAAGCGACTTACAGCTATATCGGTCCGCTAATACAGAACTAGTAAAGGCCCAGTGCACTACTTTTTTATTGTGATTTTTCTAGGGGTGCTGTAGCACCCTCAGCACCCCTACTTCCTGTGGCTATGCCACTGGGACTGACATAAAGATTCTAGTGATATTACAGTGATCGGCAGTCATACTAACTGGTTAATCTATCCTGTGTTAACAGTGCAGGGATCGCGAGCAGTGTGAGAGAGAGCCAGAGTGGGTTTCACACTCCAACACACCTAACACAAACAGATTAGAGCAGATTAACATGGATTACCAGAAAAATGATTTAGATCAGAGGCTTAACTAATAATTTCCTCCTCTACTTTAAGTCGTGAGGAGGATGCCATGAGAGGTTGAGGCAGGCCAGAACCTCTTAATCAGGAAGTAGAAAGTTAACGTGGTGCGGGTCACAGAACGGTATGGATTACTAATACCTCCATAACCATCTGCAAACACACATGGAACTCTTGGACCTGTATGACCCGTCACCCTGAGCATTACAATGAGTAAGATATACTGTATCTGCCCTAAGATGTGATCATACGGAAAACACTTGTATGCCAAAGCAAAATGTATTCCAATGATATCTCTCCATCTGATGATACATCATAGGGCTGGATCTAATAGTATCTGTATCAAGTCTGTATGATCAAAACTCACTATCCTCCCACTGTAGGACTAGAGTGAAAAGTTAGGCGACAGAGATCTAGATAGCATATCCGATAGCTATCTAAGGTTTATGATGAGATGCGGCTAGGGGCTAGTGATCTATTGACTCCCATTACTGTTGAATGGTTAGAGAGAAGAGCCATAGGGATCTATAACAGCATAAACTTTTAGTCCTGGTCGGACAGACGTGTCCTCCTCCCATCCCTTTCTTTTCTCCTGGTATGACCCCTCTCCTCCGCTAAATTTGTCCATCTGTTATTTCCCATCCCTCTTTTAACTTGAAACAATCTTATCCAACTCTCTCTCTTTCCCCTTCTCTCTCTAATTTTGTTTCCCTTTGTATACTTTTTCTAATATTTTCTCTACATTGTTTTTATCTTCTCTTGTTTTTTTTTACTCTGTTCTTTCTTGTTGAAACGCTCTTTCACTGATTTCAATCAATCACCAGAACTGTCATCATCTTCTTCATCATCCTCTACATCACCAACAACAACCTCATCCTCACATACTGCTGTTGATAATTATATCCCATCTTCCTCCCTTTGTCCATCTGTCTTTCACCATCCTCTTCTTCTCCTTCCCCTGCCCTGTGTCTCTACACACTTCATCTCCTCCCGCCCTATCCCTCCTTCTTGACCTTCTCTCCCCCTCTCCCTGTGTGGCCATGTTGGAGAACATGTCTCGTCGGTCCCGCTCCCTGCTGTCCCTGTCCCTGACCACTCTGGCTCTGGCCCTGTCCATCCTGGCTCTCTGCACCTCCTACTGGTGTGAAGGGACTCACAAGGTGGTCAAGCCTCTCTGCCTGTCTCCAGTCAAGATGAGGAACTGTGGTCAGAACAACAGTGAACCCTACACCACAGGTATGCCTACGTAACTGTCACCTATGTAATTGTGATGTCATTTCCTGTGGCACTCTCAATACACCCAGTTCCAGAGTGTCATCCTAACTTATTGACCCACCCCTCGCTGTGATCATATGTATATCCTGTTACTGTCATCACTAGTCAGCCCTACGGATCCTACCAGCCCTAAGCTATTATCTAAAAGTTTGGATGTACAAGGGAGTCTGAACTGCATGAATTTGGTTGAAGTACCCATCTGAGTGTTAGATGAGTAGCAGGACAGTGTTTAACATAAGCATTACACAACTTCAACAACATGGTGACATCTGCCAGCCAATTATGACATACTGTCTTCTGACAGTTGAAACCCAATCACAACCCTCATCCAAGTGTTCCCACATGGCCAAACACCCAAAAGACACCATTCTGAATTTTTTACGCCAAACCAACTGTTTTCAAAGAAGTTGTCATTTTTGTCTTCCCAGCAGTACATTCTGGCACACTTATGTGGCCTCTTCCCCTATTGTCCCAAGGTTTATGATACTGTACATATGTAATCTACCCCCCCCCCCCCCCCCCCCCAAACCTGCCTCCACATCCCTCATTGAAAACAACTTTGCTCTGAGCTGTAATCTGCTGGGTGTGAGGAATGCAAATTAATCCTGGTGTTTTGTTCTGTCCTCTCTGCTCCCTGGTCTGTATTGTGCATAATCCAGTGAGATTGAGATTAACAGCTCTATAACCATACATTAATCCAGTTAGAGAGCTGTAGCTGTCGTGTACAGTATGTACTCTGGCCAGAGCCCAGCACCTCTAACCACAGCAAGAGGCTCACCTGACGCACACGCTCACACACATGCACGTGAATACACACCCACGCTCACACACATGCACGTGAATCCACACACCACGCTCACACACATGTACGTGAATCCACACCCACGCTCACACACATGAACGTGAATACACACCAACGCTCACACACATGCACGTGAATACACACCCACGCTCACAAACATGCACGTGAATCCACACCCACGCTCACACACATGCATGTGAATACACACCCACGCTCACACACATGCATGTGAATACACACCTACACTCACAAACATGCATGTGAATACACACCCACGCTCACACACATGCACGTGAATACACATCCATGCTCACACACATGCACGTGAATACACACCCACGCTCACACACATGCACGTGAATACACATCCACATCCACGCTCACAAACATGCACGTGAATACACATCCACGCTCACAAACATGCACGTGAATACACACCCACGCTCACACACATGCACGTGAATACACATCCATGCTCACACACATGCACGTGAATACACACCCACGCTCACACACATGCACGTGAATACACACCTACGCTCACACACATGCATGTGAATACACAAATACACACACACA
Source organism: Coregonus lavaretus (assembly GCF_964263955.1). Classification (NCBI taxonomy): domain Eukaryota; kingdom Metazoa; phylum Chordata; class Actinopteri; order Salmoniformes; family Salmonidae; genus Coregonus; species Coregonus lavaretus. The sequence goes on along the minus strand of NC_139990.1, from coordinate 51,439,966 downwards.
CTTAGTAACACATGTCGCTGATCCTGTCTGAGTTATGTTATAAAAACCTTAGTGTTGTAGACAATGGGGTATAGATTTGGGAGTAAATCCATTTAGAGGGATTACATTTAATGTGAGTCTTACTACAAAGATAGGAGTGATATGCTGACCCAGTGTCATTCACAAGAAATGGGATGAGATTTCAATCAATCCCTACTGGGCATAGGCGTTAATTCAACGTCTATTTCACATCAACGTTGATTCAACCAGTGTGTGCCCAGTGGGTCACTTCTTAGAAAGGATAAGAGGAAGACATCTGGGTTTTACTCAGAATGTTCAGGTATGTGTTGTGTAGAACAAATATGGACGTTAGGGAGGTGAACAAAAATATATTTTTCCACTGTCATCAGATGGATACCAAGAGAATATTCTACTCTGAGAGCCCAAATCAGAACCCATACAACAGAACCCTGTCCCCACAGAGGAAATATTATATTCTACTCTCAGAGAGCCCAAATCAGAACCCATACAACAGAACCCTGTCCCCACAGAGGAAATATAATATTCTACTCTCCTCAGAGAGCCCAACTCAGAACCCGTACAATAGAACCCTGTCCCCGCAGAGGAGAGATGAACTGGCTAAGATCCGCAAGAGACAGCTAGACAATGCTGTTCACTACATCTGGGAGACAGGAGAGGACAAGTACACCTTCAGATACTTCCACACTGGCTTCTGGGAGAGCTGTGAGAAACACATTGATGGTGAGAAAGGCTACAAGTGCTCTTTACTTTTCTCTCTCACAAAAAGTTGTAAACCGCTAATATTGTTCCAATTCTTTCCTCTAGGTGAGAAGTGTCGCAGCTTTATTGAGCTGACTCCTGGTGAAACACAAGGTTTGTCCGCTCTCTCTCTCTCTCTCTCTCTCGCTGCCTGTGGTGTCTAGTTTTACATGTTGAGGATGGGCGTCCCATTGATACATGTGTGTTTGTGTGGTATGGTTTTACTATCCTTGTGGGGACCAGATGTCTTCACAACGATAGTAAAACAAGGAACATTTGGACAAGTGGGGACGTTCAGACAAGTGGGGACAAGGAAAAGGGCTATTTTAGGCTTAGGGGTTAGGTCTAGGGTTACAGTTAGGGTTTTGAGGTTAAGGTTAGGATTAGGTCAAAGGTTTAGGGTTAGGAGTTAGGGAAAATAGGATTTTGAATGGGAATCAATTGTTTGGTCCCCACAAGGATAGTAAAACAAATGTGTGTGTGTCTGCAGGTGTGTTATGGCTATCGGTGATATCTGAGTTCACTTACATTGGTCTATTGGGAATGGGCTTTCTGTTGATGTGGCTGGAGCTGTTGTGTTCCCATAAGGAGATACACGCTCTCAAAATCAACGCCTATGCTGCCATCTGCACCGTACTGTCAGGTAACGCCTCCACTCCTTCAATTTCTCCTTAACCTCCCTCCCTCCGTTGTCTTTACTGCATCTTCCTCTGGAGCACTTCTCTTGAGCACTTCTCTTGTTCATATCCTTTTCTACACCTCCAGACTTCACCTCTTTATCTCTGTCTGCCTCTCCCATCCTCTAGCCAAGATGTTGAATTAATTCATCAATGAAACAGTAAATCAATGCTTTTCTCTCTCCCCCCTCCAGGTCTGATGGGGATGGTGGCCCACATGATGTACACCACAGTGTTCCAGATGACCGTCATTGTTGGCCCTAAAGACTGGAGGCCTCAGACCTGGGACTACGGCTGGTCATTCGCGTGGGTATTCATTCACACTCCTAGTAGTGAATAGTAGAGACCCTTCTTTCATATGACTCTCTCTCTAATGACCCCTCCCTCTCTCTCTGTGGTCTCTCCTCAGCTTGGCGTGGATCTCCTTCAGCTGTTGTATGGGAGCTGCAGTCTTCACCCTCAACTCTTACACCAAGACCATCATCGAGCTGCGCCACAAACAGAGGCTCCGATTGGAGGAGGCCCGCGCCGCCAGCCACGCCCCTCCCTATGACGAGGTGGTGCCCGGGGGCGGGCTCTACTCTGTCCGTGGCCTATTGCAGTGCCCGGAAGGGATGATTGACGTGGCGTGGGCGCCTGACGGGACCGTGATGGGGGTGGGGAACGGGGATGTACCAACTCTGGTGTTGGTAGGGGGGTGTGGGCCGGAGGGCTGTGAGGACTGTGAGAGAGAGATGGATGAGATGGAGGAGGCCATGGAGAGGGAAAGAGCTGATTCGCCCTGTTAATAAGAGATGGGTGGGGCTAAAGAGACCAGAGGAGGACTATGGGTAATGTAGTCACATTACAGGTACTGTATATGCAGCTTGAGCTCTCAAAATGGAAAGAGTGAGACAGAGACAGTGACAGAGTGAGACAGAGACAGAGAAAGAGTGAGACAGAGAAAGAGTGAGACAGAGAAAGAGTGAGACAGAGAAAGAGTGAGACAGAGAAAGAGTGAGACAGAGAAAGAGTGAGACAGAGAAAGAGTGAGACTGAGAAAGTGGGAGGGGAATAGTTCTGACATAAGATATGAGAGAGAGGGAATTCTGATATAATTATCTTGCACTGCTTGTGGGGAAGAAGCAGAACTTGATGGACATTGGACACAGGAACTGTGTTGGCTGTAAGAGCAGAACTTGATGGACATTGGACACAGGAACTGTGTTGGCTGTAAGAGCAGAACTTGATGGACATTGGACACAGGAACTGTGTTGGCTGTAAGAGCTACAGTATCCCCACATTGACATTTAACAGAGATCACCTTGACATACATGGTTTGTGCTAACACTCCTCAAATTGTCATTAATTAATACAATAGTGCCTAATGGTAAGGGATTGTTATACAGTATACATGTATGTAAATGTATCCATGTTGGAAATAGTTTTACCATAAGTATCCAATACTTTCTGACCTTTGTAAAACATGCTTTTCACTTTGTCTGAATGGGTCCCGTTCTGAACCTGTAAAATAAACAATAATCTCTGTGTCCATCTGAAGTGGAACTGATGTTATTCATGCACTCCCAGCCCTCCTTCCCCCTCCTCTCCTATAGGAGACATAGACCATATCTGCATTTCTCTATCTCTCTGTGCTAGCTCTACTGTAGATCTCTCTGTATTTCTCTATCTCTCTGTGGTAGCTCTACTGTAGATCTCTCTGTATTTATATATCTCTCTGTGGTAGCTCTACTGTAGATCTCTCTGTATTTCTCTATCTCTCTGTGGTAGCTACTGTAGATCTCTCTGTATTTCTCTATCTCTCTGTGGTAGCTCTACTGTAGATCTCTCTGTATTTCTCTATCTCTCTGTGCTAGCTCTACTGTAGATCTCTCTGTATTTCTCTATCTCTCTGTGGTAGCTCTACTGTAGATCTCTCTGTATTTATCTCTCTCTCTGTGCTAGCTCTACTGTAGATCTCTCTGTATTTCTCTATCTCTCTGTGGTAGCTACTGTAGATCTCTCTGTATTTCTCTATCTCTCTGTGCTAGCTCTACTGTAGATCTCTCTGTATTTCTCTATCTCTCTGTGGTAGCTACTGTAGATCTCTCTGTATTTCTCTGTCTGTGGTAGCTACTGTAGATCGCTCTGTATTTTATTTTATTGTATTTATTTAACCTTTATTTAACCAGGAAAAGTCAATTGAGACCCAGAGTCTCTTTTTCAAGGGATACCTGGCCAAGAAGGCAGTAACAATCAATACATTACAGAATTAAAACATACAACAATACAATACAATTCAACAACATGATCCAGCCTAAAACAAGCATTTACACTCCTCTGTAACATAGTCTCCCATCAACATTTTAAATTCATTCACTGGCACTAACATATCTACAGTACCAGTCAAAAGTTTGGACACACCTATTTGTTCAAGGGTTTTTCTTTATTTTTACTATTTTCTACATTGTAGAATAATAGTGAAGACATCAAAACTATGAAATAACACATTTGGAATCATGTTGTAACCAAAAAAGTGTTAAACAAGATTCTTCAAAGTAGCCACCCTTTGCCTTGATGACAGCTGAGCACTTGTTGGCTGCTTTTCCTTCACTCTGCGGCCCAACTCATCCCAAACCATCTCAGTTGGGTTAAGGTCGGATGATTGTGGAGGCCAGGTCATCTGATGCAGCACTCCATCACTCTCCTTTTTGGTCAAATAGCCCTTACACAGCCTGGAGGTGTGTTGGGTCATTGTCCTGTTGAAAAACAAATGATAGTCCAACTAAGCGCAAACCAGATGGGATGGCGTATCGCTGCAGAATGCTGTGGTATCCGTGCTGGATAAGTGTGCCTTGAATTCTAAATAAATCACTGACAGTGTCACGAGCAAAGCACCATCACACCTCTTCCTCCATGCTTCACGGTGGGAACCACACATGCGGAGATCATCTGTTCACCTACTCTGCATCTCACAAAGCCATGGCGGTTGGAACCAAAAATCTCAAATTTGGACTCATCAGACCAAAGGACAGATTTCCACAGGTCTAATGTCCATTGCTTGTGTTTCTTGGCCAATGCAAGTCTCTTCTTCTTATCAGTGTCCTTTAGTAGTGGTTTCTTTGCAGCAATTCGACCATAAAAGCCTGATTCACGTAGTCTCCTCTGAACAGTTGATGTTGAGATGTGTCTGTTACTTGAACTCTGTGAAGCATTTATTTGGGTTGCAATTTGTGAGGCTGGTAACTCTAATGAACTTATCCTCTGCATACTCTGAGTCTTCCATTCCTGTGGCGGTCCTCATGAGAACCAGTTTCATCATAGCGCTTTATGGTTTTTGCGACTGCACTTGAAGAAACTTTCAAAGTTCTTGAAATTCTCCGGATTGACTGATCTTCATGTCTTAAAGTAATGATGGACTGTGATTTCTCTTTGCTTATTTGAGCTGTTCTTGCCATAATATGGACTTGGTATTTTTCCAAATAGGGCTATCTTCTGTATACCACCCCTACCTTGTCACAACACAACAGATTGGCTCAAATGCATTAAGAAGGAAAGACATTTCACAAATTAACTTTTAACAAGGCACACCTGTTAATTGAAATGCATTCCAGGTGACTACCTCATGAAGCTGGTTGAGAGAATGCCAAGAGTGTGCAAAGCTGTCATCAAGGAAAAGGGTGGCTACTCAATCGAAATATAAAATATATTTTCATTTGTTTAACAATTTTTTGGTTACTACATGATTCCATATGTGTTATTTCATAGTTTTGATGTCTTCACTATTATTCTACAATGTAGAAAAACCCTTGAATGAGTGGGTGTGACCAAACGTTTGACTGGTACTGTAGATGAAGCGTGGATTGTAGACTATTCCATGCTTCTGGTGCACAAGACAAGAAGGCAGTCTTGCGTAATGCTGTAAATGTCCTGGGGACTTTAAGTAGCAACCACCTAGCAGACTGGGTATGGTGACTGCTTGTGTTGAAGGAGACCAGACTACAGAGGTAAAGAGGGAGTTTACCCAAAAGGGCTTTGTAGATGAACACATACAAATTTAGCTTTGTGTGCATTTGAAATGATGTCCAATCCACCATTTGGTACAAGGTGCAATGGTGGGTGAATGACTTGGTATTTGTAATAAAGTGCAATTATGCATGATAAACAGAGTCCAGTCTCTGTAAGACAGAGGAGGCTGCATGCACATACAACAAGTCACCATAATCAATTACAAAATTAATTATATTTCTCTATCTCTCTGTGGTAGCTACTGTAGATCTCTCTGTATTTCTCTATCTCTCTGTGGTAGCTCTACTGTAGATCTCTCTGTTGTTACACCCCCCCCCCCAATAGTTTCCCGTGTGTATCAAGAATGGTCCACCACCCAAAGGACATCCAGCCAACTTGACACAACTGTGGGAAGCATTGGAGTCAACATGGGTCAGCATCAATGTGGAGCGCTTTTGACACCTTGTGGAGTCCATGCCCTGATGAATTGAGACTGTTCTGAAGACAAAAGGGGGGGGGGGGGGCTCAATATTAGGGGCTGACCACCACTATGTGTGTAAGACACTGTAAATGAGCTATTAGTTAATCAATACGCAAGCATTGGACATGAGGACACAAGTCAGAGAATTCCCCTGCAGATAGACAGACAAATAAGAGAGAGATTGAAAGAGCGATAGAGATGGAAAGATTACAGAGAATTTGTTTCTGTCTGCTTTCCGATGTTGAACAGAAGATTATGACAGTAATCCCGAGTTGGATGGAGAGAAGGAGGGAACAACTGAGGAGGGAAGGGAGGAGTAAGGAGGGAGGGGGAGGAGGATGTGGGGGTCAAGAAACAGCCTTGGAAAGAAATATAGGAACACGGACACACTTTTGCACGCACAGGCATGTATAATACATTATAATACACACACAGCATGTATGTTCATGGTGTCAGAAAATCCGGGATTAACTGACCATGTGTAAATATGATCAAAAACATAAGACCCTTGTCCTTTGTTTGTGAATCACATATTTGAATACACAAAGTCACTGTTTGGACAATAGGAACCATATAGAAACCCTACTATTCTTACTGAAAACAGACTCTTTTTAGGTCACACACTAATTTGTGGGAGATAAAGGACACACACACACAATTATTTGCTATACACAGAATTTATGACAAAAACTTTAATCCACCATATGCAGTGTACAGCTCTTTGACTAAAAACAATAAGACAATTGTAGGATAAAAATCTAAAAGCCAGCATCACAACCATGCAAATTCCTAATGTAGAAAAAGGTTTGATATTCTACAGATTTTCAGTTCCTTTTCCTAAATACCTGTGTCCAAACTGTTATCGTTTATCACATTTGCACACTTCAAGTGTTCCTTCAACAGCGACACCATTTAGAGCTTCTTAGAATAATTCAATTTATAGAATGAACAATTAACAAATGATCAAGTACATGTGTATTCAGGACAGTGCAAAACACTAGACAACCATTACTTTTTCACAATCAGCTTAGAGTACCAAAAAGCCATTTTAACTTCAATCCGATAGGAAAACAGCATTTAGCAGGAATGTTGTATCAATATACAAAGAAAGAAATAAATACAGTGGGGAGAACAAGTATTTGATACACTGCCGATTTTGCAGGTTTTCCTACTTACAATGCATGTAGAGGTCTGTAATTTTTTATCATAGGTACACTTCAACTGTGAGAGACGGAATCTAAAACAGAAATCCAGAAAATCACATTGTCTGATTTTTAAGTAATTAATTTGCATTTTATTGCATGACATAAGTATTTGATACATCAGAAAAGCAGAACTTAATATTTGGTACAGAAACCTTTGTTTGCAATTACAGAGATCATACGTTTCCTGTAGGTCTTGACCAGGTTTGCACACACTGCAGCAGGGATTTTGGCCCACTCCTCCATACAGACCTTCTCCAGATCCTTTCAGCTCCCTCCAAAGATTTTCTATTGGGTTAAGGTCTGGAGACTGGCTAGGCCACTCCAGGACCTTGAGATGCTTCTTACGGAGCCACTCCTTAGTTGCCCTGGCTGTGTGTTTCGGGTCGTTGTCATGCTGGAAGACCCAGCCACGACCCATCTTCAATGCTCTTACTGAGGGAAGGAGGTTGTTGGCCAAGATCTCGCGATACATGGCCCCATCCATCCTCCCCTCAATACGGTGCAGTTGTCCTGTCCCCTTTGCAGAAAAGCATCCCCAAAGAATGATGTTTCCACCTCCATGCTTCACGGTTGGGATGGTGTTCTTGGGGTTGTACTCATCCTTCTTCTTCCTCCAAACACGGCGAGTGGAGTTTAGACCAAAAAGCTCAATTTTTGTCTCATCAGACCACATGACCTTCTCCCATTCCTCCACTGGATCATCCAGATGGTCATTGGCAGACTTCAGACGGGCCTGGACATGCGCTGGCTTGAGCAGGGGGACCTTGCGTGCGCTGCAGGATTTTAATCCATGACGGCGTAGTGTGTTACTAATGGTTTTCTTTGAGACTGTGGTCCCAGCTCTCTTCAGGTCATTGACCAGGTCCTGCCGTGTAGTTCTGGGCTGATCCCTCACCTTCCTCATGATCATTGATGCCCCACAAGGTGACATCTTGCATGGAGCCCCAGACCGAGGGTGATTGACCGTCATCTTGAACTTTTTCCATTTTCTAATAATTGCGCCAACAGTTATTGCCTTCTCACCAAGCTGCTTGCCTATTGTCCTGTAGCCCATCCCAGCCTTGTGCAGGTCTACAATTTTATCCCTGATGTCCTTACACAGCTCTCTGGTCTTGGCCATTGTGGAGAGGTTGGAGTCTGTTTGATTGAGTGTGTGGACAGGTGTCTTTTATACAGGTAACGAGTTCAAACAGGTGCAGTTAATACAGGTAATGAGTGGAGAACAGGAGGGCTTCTTAAAGAAAAACTAACAGGTCTGTGAGAGCCGGAATTCTTACTGGTTGGTAGGTGATCAAATACTTATGTCATGCAATAAAATGCAAATTAATTATTTACAAATCATACAATGTGATTTTCTGGATTTTTGTTTTAGATTCCGTCTCTCACAGTTGAAGTGTACCTATGATAAAAAATTACAGACCACTACATGCTTTGTAAGTAGGAAAACCTGCAAAATCGGCAGTGTATCAAATACTTGTTCTCCCCACTGTATATTTGTGCCTCAATTATTCTGTAGTGTTTATATTGCATCACATACTAATTACAATAGCGGCCGTCTACCTTCATATTTATCCCCTTGGGTCATAAAACAGCCTCAATCCAATAAAAATACATGCACAGACAGACATGTATACTTTAACCAACATAAACCCCTACTTTATCAGAAGGTACAGTGAAGACAATTAAGACACCGCCATACAAGAGTATTTACACAGAAGGGAAAGACAGAACATTAGAATACAATGACAGTGATAGAGGATGAGGAGAAGAAAGAGTGTGTGAGGGAGGAAGAGGTAAAGAAGAAGGGATGACTAGTCAGTGATGGGTTCGTAGTGGATGAGACGCATGGCGTTTTCGTTCTCGGTCACCCCCTTGATGAACTCTCCCTCCGCCAACCGGTCTGAGAGAGCGCGAGAGAGACAGCGAGTGAGAGACAGAGACAGAGAGCAAAAGAGAGACAGAGAGAGAGAGAGAGACATTGGAAATAATTAACAAAAAAACAGAGCAAACTAGAATGCTATTTGGCCCTAAACAGAGAGTGCACATTGGCACCGTGACTGACCCAAAATTAAGGAAAGCTTTGACTATGGACAGACTCAGTGAGCATAGCCTTGCTATTGAGAAAGGTCACCGTAGACAGACCTGGCTCTCAAGAGAAGACAGGTTATGTGCACACTGCCCACAAAATGAGGTTGAAACTGAGCTGCACTTCCTAACCTCCTGCCAAATGTATGACCATATTAGAGACACATATTTCCCTCAGATTACACAGATCCACAAAGAATTGGAAAACAAACCCAATTTTGATCAACTCCCATATCTATTGGGTGAAATACCACAGTGTGCAATCACAGCAGCAAGATTTGTGACCTGTTGCCACAAGAAAAGGGCAACCAGTGAAGAACAAACACCATTGTAAATACAACCCATATTTATTTATTTTCCCTTTTGTACTTTAACTATTTGCACATCATTACAACACCGTATTCAGACATAATATGACATTTGAAATGTCTTTATTCTTTTGGAACTTGTGTGAGTGTAATATTTACTGTTCACTTTTTATTGTTTATTTCACTTTTGTTTATCCATTTCACTTGCTATGGCAATGTAAACATGTTTCCCATGCCAATAAAACCCTTAAATTGAGTTGAATTGAGAGAGAGAGAGAGAGAGAGAGAGAGAGAGAGAGAGAGAGAGAGAGAGAGAGAGAGAGAGAAATAAATAAATAAATAAATAAAGGGAGAGAGAGAGAGAGAGAGAGAGAGAGAGAGAGAGAGAGAGAGAGAGAGAGAGAGAGAGAAAAATAAATATAGGGAGACAGAGAGAGAGAGAAGTTGTAAAATGTAGCCTACTACTTCACAGCTGATTAGTGTTTGACCCTGTAATCTTCCTCAGGGGGATTGTTGTGTACCACACTGTACTGTATGTGTACTGTACATACCATTTGTCAGTAGTTCTTCAACAGTACATACTGTATGTCTTTGCATTTGGCTCAATAAGATTAAACATTTTCTGTGGAAAAAGCAATGTTTTGGTAGGGAATGAATCCCCAGGTGGGTGGTGGGTGTATGTCCTTAAACCAAAGGGCAACTCTCCTGTAAGAGATCACATGGTGAAGAACGTAATCTGTGTACGCTGGACGGACGTCCTACAGGAGAAACAGCTGCTGAGCAAAGAACATAATGACATAAAACCTTTCCTTTCATTACCACAACAACACAAGTCACAACAACCTGCTGTGAACCTGTGTGTGTGTGTGTGTGTGTGTGTGTGTGTGCGTGCATGCGTGTTTGTTTGTCTCTTACCGTTGTCTGGTTTCTCAAAGAATCCCCACAGTTTGTTGGCTCTCTTCTCTGGTGTATTCTCGTCGGCCGGTAACTTGGGCAGATCTTCCTTGGGGATTAGGTTAAAGATGGCCTGAGAGAGAGAGAGAGAGAGAGAGAGAGAGAAGAGAGAGAGAGAGAGAGAGAGAGAGAGAGAGAGAGAGAGAGAGAGAGAGAGAGAGAGAGAGAGAGAGAGAGAGAGAGCGAGATCGACAGGAGAGAGAGAGGAGAGAGAGAGAGAGAGAGAGAGAGAGAGTAGGGGAACAGATAAAGGAAGATTGCAAAGACTTCTTTTACATATCTACAAGTTCAGAATACTGTATATGGCATATGATCTGCTACAGTTCACATGTATCACTTAGTTGGTGCCTGCAGCCTCTCATCATAGCCTTAACATGGGTCTGTGTGTGTGTTGGGCATCCCAATACATGTTTTTTACAACACGTCTGAAGGGAACCAACTTGACCACTAGAGAAACCCATTTGACCACTCCTGTGCGTCATTATTTACAAGTTAGCTTGTCTTGTCTTTTCTAAGATTCACTTTCACTTACATTATATATGGAACTACATCAATTGCCCACATTATTTAAAGATAAACTATTTAAAGATAAACGTTTGACCTACTTTATTGAATGGATGTTTAGAAAACTTCCTGGGACACATCATATTCAGCTCTCTGAGATAGTCAGAGATGTGTTCTGCCCTACCAAGCAAAAGAGCAGTAACTGCTTATAGAGTGAAACTGAGAAAAATGACTTTAAATTGCCTAAATTAATTGTAGGCAGATAATTGGAGTTGTGGTTATATGTTGTCTTACTATGAGGTTATTTTGTATTCATATTGACCCTGACCTCTGACATTACCTTTGGCCCTAGACAGGGTTCAGCCTTCTTGCCTGGAATACGTTTCCATGACAATTCATTTTTTACACAAACTTGTGTTCATAGATTTACTTCTTGCTTGGTACGCCCACTGGAATATGTTTCCATGACAATTCATTTTTTACACAAACTTGTTCATAGACACACTACATGGCCAAAAGAATGTGGTCACCCCTTCAAATTAGTGGATTCGGCTATTTCAGCCACACCTGTTGCTGACAGGTGTATAAAATCGAGCACAGAGCCATGCAATCTCTATAGACAAACATTGGCAGTAGAATGGCCCGTACTGAAGAGCTCAGTAACTTTTAACGTGGCACCGTCATAGGATGCCACTTTTCCAACAAGTCAGTTCGTAAAATGTCTGCCCTGTAGAGCTGCCCCGGTCAACTGTAAGTGCTGTTATTGTGAAGTGCAAACGTCTAGGAGCAACAAGGGCTCAGCCGCGAAGTGGTAGGCCACGCAAGCTCACAGAACGGGACTGCTGAGTGCTGAAGCATGTAGCATGTAAAAATTTTGCAACACTCACTACCGAGTTCAAAACTGCCTCTGGAAGCAACGTCAGCACAATAACTGTTTGTCGGAAGCTTCATGAAATGGGTTTCCATGGCCGAGCAGCCGCACACAAGCCTAAGATCACCATGCGCAATGCCAAGCATCGGCTGGAGTGGTGTAAAGCTCGCCGCCATTGGACTCTGGAGTGATGGAGGAATAATGGCCTGGGGCTATTTTTCATGGTTCGGGCGAGGCCCCTTAGTTCCAGTGAAGGGAAATCATAACGCTACAGCATACAATGACATTCTAGACGATTCTGTGCTTCCAACTTTGTGGCAACAGTTTGGGGAAGGCCCTTTCCTGTTTCAGCATGACAATGCCCCTGTGCACATAGCGAGGTCCATACAGAAATGGTTTGTCAAGATCAGTGTGGAAGAAATCGACTGGCTTGCACAGAGCCCTGACTTCAACCCCATCGAGCACCAACATCAGTGCCCGACCTCACTAATGCTCTTGTGGCTGAATGAAAGCAATTCCCCGCAGCAATGTTCCAACATCTAGTTGAAAGCCTTCCCAGAAGCGTGGAGGCTGTTATAGCAGCAAAAGGGGGGTCCAACTCCATATTAATGCCCATGATTTTGGAATGAGATGTTTGACGAGCACGTGTCCACATACCTTTGGCTATTTAGTGTATTTGTATGTCATACAGTGTCATGTACTGTAGCAGTAACTGCAGCCCAAAGCTCAGTGAAGCCAAGGTAAAACACAGTAACTGACTTGAGTGATTGCAGTTACTGCTTTTTTCCCTTGGTTTCACTGTAACTTTTTCCAGTTACTGCAAACACAACACAGTGGAGGCAGGATATTTGTCCACGTGATAAAGCAGGCAGTTACTGCTCTTTTGGTTTGTAAGGCAGGTGAAGGCACCTGCATAAAGGAATGACCTGCAGTTTGTATTGCACACATATCATGGGTTATTTAGCCAATCAAGTGCTATTTCAAAATTATGTGATTTTGCAATGACAATCAAAATCTAATAAATCTACTGTAATAACAGATTATAGACCTATGGTGTAAATTATCCACAATAAAGTCAATAGTCAATCGGGGGCCATCTGAGTGTAACAGAATGGGAATGGGAGTGACTGTGCACTTTAGAGTCAGGCCTTAAAGCTTTGTCCCACATAGAGACAGGAACCACTCATCTCTCACACTTAAAACACCCAGATTAACGTGGATTATCGCCAAGATGTCCTCCTCCTTTTTCTTCCCCCCCTCCCTCCCTCCCTCCCTCCCTCTGCCCTGTTTGGTTTAGGCTGAGTATTTCCTAAGGTTAATTTAGTGTTTTACCCCCTAGGCCTAATCCAAGATTGGAATTGGGTGAAATGATCCTAGATCTGTGCCTAAAGCCAACTTTTACCAGAGGAGGGTTGGCTTGGCAGGCTATTCAGTACAGCCTATATAGTACAGCCAGTTCCCCGTTGCCCTGACAATTATAATCTTGACAGAGAATAAACACATTTTGGTGCCAGTACGGTACACTAACACTGGGGGAGGGGTGGTGCAATACATGCTCATTGGCAATCTGCCAGGGACAGACAGACAGACGCAGGCTCACCTCAGGGCAAAGGTACTGGACACTATTTACCTCTCCATCCCTCCCTCCCGCCTCCATCCCTCCCTCCAACTGCACCGTTCCCACAGCCACTGCTACACTTCTACTTATCTATCAGCTGGGATAGAAAAAGGCTAATGGAAATGACTGTTGGTCTTGGCCAGTGTTGTTCAACATTGATTCTGGGCCAGGGCCAGGGCACCCACTGGGTATGCTGGATTTCACTCCAGCTCGGCATCACTTCGGCTGCGTTTACACAAGCAGCCCAATTCTGATATTTTTTCCACTAATTGGTCTTTCAACCAATCAAATCAGCTCTGAAAAAGATCTGCTGTGAAAAGATCTGATGCGTTTGGTCAAAAGACAAATTAGTGGGAAAAAGATCAGAATTGGACTGCCTGTGTAAACGCTGCCTAAGATACTAATTAATAACTCAGCTTAGAACCAATGAGCTAAATGACGTTGAGAGTAAACTATTTTAGAAATACTATTTTGAGACAAATGGTGGTCTGCCAATTCAACTAAGCCTTGTTAATGGGAGTAATTGGTAAGCAAAAAAATAAACTGCATACAGTGGGTTAAATTGAGAAACCCTGTTCTAGGCAACATGGGCTGTGTTCACACAGGCAGCCCAATTATAACCTTTTTTACACTAATTGTTCTTTTGACCAATCACATTAGATCTTTTCACGTCAGCTCTTTTTCAGAGCTGATCTGATTGGTCAAAAGACCAATTAGTGAAAAAAATATCAGAATTGGGCTGCCTGTCTAAACGCAGCCATAACTGGGGATGTGTTACTTAGTTGATTATCTACAGACTACATACTTTAGCCCCTGAATAAGTACAGAAACATGGGGACCACAGTAAGTACAGTTGCCTACATTTTCTGGATGCTAAATCATTAATCTCGTGGATTATCAGGAAGGATTGGGTGGCTGAAATGGGCAAGAGCTCTACATTAGCTAATTGATGATTAGGACTGGGACCTACATACCGAGGAAAAGACGATCACTTTTGACCACAGACTGATTTCTGATGATATATAATATATAGACAGGACCTACATTTGAGAAAAGTCATATTCCCAGAAGACCACCATTTGTTCTCCTAAAAAAGCATCACAAAATGTTATGGCTTGTTTTTTTTGTTGTCAATTTGTAGGTGACCCACTTTTCCCATGCTACATACTGTAAATGCTAGAAAAATCTGCTCCTTTGTATGCCTATATCCACAATTCCTCCTTGTCCCATCTTCAAAATTATCCTCACCATCATTGATTGTTGTAAGAAGGTTCCCGTACCCAGTGGTTTGGGGTTGGATATCTTCTCTTGCCCCTTAATAGTTAAGGGTTAGAATCTTTTCTTGATCACTCACCTGGCAGATGACTTCCACTTCTGTCTTGGTGATGTATCCGTTCTTGTCCACGTCGAATAGTGAGAAGGCCCACTCCAGCTTCCTCGTCGTCTTCCCGCTGGAGGTCATGTGCAGTGCAATGATGTATTCCTTGAAGTCCAGAGTGCCGTCCTCGTTGGTGTCGAACGAACGGAACACATGCTGAGCGTAGGTCTTGGCTTCGCTATCGGGGAAGAAGCGCTCGTAGATCCTCTCGAACTCCTCTGGCGATATGCGTCCAGTGGGACACTGCTTCTGGAAGTTCTCGTACCACTGGCACAGCTCGTTCTCCGTGAACTTGGTGTTGAGCTTCAGGTCCTCCAGGATCTCCTTTGAAATAGCACTACTCTTGGCGTTCCCCATCGTAGTAGACTGTACTGTGTCTCTCTGTTATTGTCGAAGGCTCTCTGAAGTAGGGCCTTTTTGAGTCACTGATCCGTCTTTTGTTTGGGTAAAATCCTCTGGTACTGTGGCTCTTCCTTTCCTTCCGTTGACTCAGCTGTCCAGTCCAAATGATTCCTGAAATAGTTACAAATAGATATTGTCCAACAAGCACAGCACAATCAGATCTCTACAATGACTGGAGTGTTACCCAGTGTACCACTAGGAACCATACATCAACAAAACCCTTCACTATCAGGGAGAAAGAACAGA
The DNA here is from genome assembly GCF_964263955.1 of Coregonus lavaretus. Lineage (NCBI taxonomy): Eukaryota > Metazoa > Chordata > Actinopteri > Salmoniformes > Salmonidae > Coregonus > Coregonus lavaretus. The sequence continues at coordinate 51,424,491 of NC_139990.1, read as the reverse complement.
GAGGGAGGCAGAGCAAAGAGACATGACCTACCCGTGTCAGCAGTAGAGAGAGTATGAAGTGATGTGTTAGGGATGGACTGATGTCATTCTGATGGGTGACGTAGATAGATAGATAGAGGGAGGGATGAGGGGGGTGGAATTAGACTGCTACCTTTGGCGACTGAGTTAATTAAGTTAATGCAGGATTTAAGGTGGCTGAGCTTTTCACTCAAATTAACTTCGTAGTTTCCATTTTATCTTTTGCCAAACCATCTCTCTTGCCAAGGCCCTGTTATCATTCTCAATAATAGCCAAATCCTAATCTTGCCCAATTGAAATCAATGCAGGATTTATTTGAAAGGATTTGTCTTTGCTTGGTTACCACATGACCTAGCCAGGTGAAACACTGGACCCTAGACCCAATACAGACACCGTATAAGATTGTTAGTTGTAACAACGAGTGCTGTATTCATGTGTTGAGCAAAAGCTGAAGTTGTCTGAACCAGTTTATAGTCTGATGTAAAGCAAAAAATAAGTCTCACACCGGTTTCAAACATCATGGTGGAGGACAAAAGTCTGATTTGTCACACTAGTAAATGACTATTCTCTATTTTAAGACTATTCAAGTAAGCGGTAGTTGATTAAGGTTTTGGGTCTCTATGTTCTAGTAAAGGCACTTAAATGGGTTTAGCTGAGCAGGTCCTTCTAATTCTAAACCAGCCATCTGTACAGGTCTGTCCAGGCCTTTTATAGGAAGTTCAGCTCTGCCCCTGGCCACTTCCTTCCTTCACCTCTCCGTCTCTGTCTCCTTCCCTCCTTCACCTCTCTCTCCCCTTCCCTCCTTCACCCCGTCTCTGTCCCCTTCCCTCCTTCACCCCGTCTCTGTCCCCTTCCCTCCTTCACCTCTCTGTCTCTGTCTCCTTCACCCTGTCTCTGTCCCCTTCCCTCCTTCACCCCGTCTGTCCCCTTCCCTCCTTCACCCCGTCTCTGTCCCCTTCCCTCCTTCACCTCTCCGTCTCTGTCCCCTTCCCTCCTTCACGTCTCTGTCTCCTTCACCCCGTCTCTGTCCCCTTCCCTCCTTCACCCCGTCTCTGTCCCCTTCCCTCCTACACCCTGTCTCTGTCCCCTTCCCTCCTTCACCTCTCCGTCTCTGTCCCCTTCCCTCCTTCACGTCTCTGTCTCCTTCACCCCGTCTCTGTCCCCTTCCCTCCTTCACCCTGTCTCTGTCCCCTTCCCTCCTTCACCCCGTCTCTGTCCCCTTCCCTCCTTCACCCCGTCTCTGTCCCCTTCCCTCCTTCACCCCGTCTCTGTCCCCTTCCCTCCTTCACCCCGTCTCTGTCCCCTTCCCTCCTTCACCCCGTCTCTGTCCCCTTCCCTCCTTCACCCCATCTCTGTCCCCTTCCCTCCTTCACCCCGTCTCTGTCCCCTTCCCTCCTTCACCTCTCTGTCTCTGTCCCCTTCCCTCCTTCACCTCTGTCTCTGTCCCCTTCCCTCCTTCACCTCGCCGTCTCTGTCTCCTTCACCCCGTCTCTGCCCAACTTCCCTCCTTCACCCCGTCTCTGTCCCCTTCCCTCCTTCACCCCATCTCTGTCCCCTTCCTCCTTCACCCCGTCTCTGTCCCCTTCCCTCCTTCACCTCTCTGTCTCTGTCCCCTTCCCTCCTTCACCCCGTCTCTGTCCCCTTCCCTCCTTCACCCCATCTCTGTCCCCTTCCCTCCTTCACCCCGTCTCTGTCCCCTTCCCTCCTTCACCTCTCTGTCTCTGTCCCCTTCCCTCCGTCACCTCTCCGTCTCTGTCTCCTTCACCCCGTCTCTGCCCAACTTCCCTCCTTCACCTCGTCTCTGCCCCCTTTTCTCCTTCACCTCTCTGTTTCTGTCCCTTTTCTCCTTCACCTCTCTGTTTCTGTCCCTTTCCTCCTTCACCTCTCTGTTTCTGTCCCTTTCCTCCTTCACCTCTCTGTCTCTGTCCCTTTCCTCCTTCACCTCTCTGTCTCTGTCCCTTTCCTCCTTCACCTCTCTGTCTCTGTCCCCTTCCCTCCTTCACCTCTCTGTCTCTGTCCCCTTCCCTCCTTCACCTCTCTGTCTCTGTCCCCTTCCCTCCTTCACCTCTCTGTCCCCTTCCTTCCTTCACCTCTTCCCCTTTCGTTCTCTGCTACTCCATCCTATCCATCTCCTCCCTGCTCCTGTCCCCTTCACTTGTTTTATTCTGTCCCCTCATCCTTCCCCTCTGTACACCTTCTCTGCTTCCTGTCCTCCACCTTGTCTCCTTCCCTTCTGTCCCCTCTGTCTCTTCCACCTTGTCCCCTTCCCTTCTGTCCCCTCTGTCTCCTCCACCTTGTCCCTTTCTCTCCATCCTGCACATCATTTTCCAGGAAGCTCGGCTCCTAGATGTTTATCTCAAACTCCTCCTCTCTCTAGCTTGTCTCTCATCATGCCTTTGTTTTGTCTCTACAGTGTAAACCTAAGTCTCTTAGTGTTTGTTTTGACAGAAGTATTGCTGTAACGCACTGTAAGTCCCTTATGGTGCTTTTGCATTGAGACTTACCCTCTCACCAGTGGGCCGTCAGTGTTTTATGTTAATGTGGGGTCTAGTGTTATTGTGTTTCCATCAGAGCCCTATACTACGAATCAGGTTTGAGGCGTTATCTAGGTAACTTTGGTCAACTCTGAGTTCAACTCGGGATAACCGGTACCACGAAAGTGGCTCAACTTTTAGCCAGGTACATTTCTATGGCAACAAATCCTTCAAAACTAACCTGCTCCGGTGCAGGCTAACTCTATTTCTCCTGAATGATGCGTCTGAGCTGCGAGTTGAGTACCAATTAAATCAGATTCCCTCCCTCTCGCAATGATTGCGTCATCATCCCCTTCATTTGAGGAAGATGACTGATTTTAACAAAATATTTAATCAAAAGTTTTTTGTTACAATTTTTTAATGTTAAAATACCTATCAAATTACACATTTAGTACTGACAGAGTGCATTTGAAATTTCATGCACAGTAAACATTTGTATGACAATAAAATTATTTAATCGATAGCAGTGGGAAAAAAGGTTCTCGTGCATTGATAAGCACACCAAAGACTGCATTAATGATAGGTAATAAAATAAAGACTGCACTTCAACAAGCCTATTTCACACCACAGCCTGATGAATTTAGATTTCGGCACAAATGAAAATATGGCACTTCGCCCATGCATTGATGTCAGCATTGTCTCAATAAAGGGTTTGGCGTTCGACTAGTCATGTGTGACATGCAAACACAGTTACAAGCCTGCTAGAGTTAGCAGCAGGCGGACGAGACATATTCACCATCGCAGTACAGATAAAGCCTGAGCTGGAATGTGAAGCTAACTGAAGCTGGCTAGCTTTAGAAAACCCTAGATCTAGCTTGCTTCATAGTATACCACTCAGGAGTGTGACACTTAAGACTAGAATCAACAACCTCTGCATCATTCAAGACTGTTGCTTTGTGAGAAGGTGTTAAAGTTCACAGTTAGCCATTGTTATGTACCGTGCATTGGTAAAGTATTCAGACCCCTTGACTTTTTCCACATTTTATTACGTTACAGCCATATTCTAAAATTGATTAAATAAATACAAATCCTCATCAATCTACACACAATACCTCATAATGACAAAGCGAAAGCAGGTTTTTAGAATTTTTTCAAATGTATTAAAACAAAAAAACAGATACCTTATTTACATAAGTATTCAGACCCTTTGCTATTAGAATCAAAATTGAGGTCAGGTGCATCCTGCATCCATTGATCATCCTTGAGATGTTTCTACAACTTGATTGGAGTCCACCTGTGGTAAATTCAATTCATTGGACATGATTTGGAAAGGCACACACCTGTCTATATAAGGTCCCACAGTTGCCAGTGCATGTCAGAGCAAATTGCGTCAAGGCACAGATCTGGGGAAGGGTACCAAAAAAATTCTGCAGCATTGAAGGTCCCCAAGAACACAGTGGCCTCCATCATTCTTAAATGGAAGAAGTTTGGAACCACCAAGACTCTTCCTAGAGGTGGCTGAACAATCGGGGGAGAAGGGCCTTGGTCAGGGAGGTGACCAAGAACCCAATGGTCACTCTGACAGATCTCCAGAGTTCCTCTGTAGAGATGGGAGAATCTTCCAGAAGGACAACCAACTCTGCAGCACTCCAACGATCAGGCCTTTATGGTAGAGTGGCCAGACGGAAGCCACTCCTCAGTAAAAGGCACATGACAGCCCGCTTGGAGTTTGCCAAAAGGCACCTAAAGGGCTCTCAGACCATAACAAACAAGATTCTCTGGTCTGATGAAAACAAGATTGAACTCTTTGGCCTGAATGCCAAACGTCACATCTGGAGGAAACCTGGCACCATCCCGACGGTGAAGCATGGTGGTGGCAACATCATGCTGTGGGGATGTCTTTCAGAGGCAGGATCGAGGGAAAGATGAACGGAGCAAATTACAGAGAGATCCTTGATGAAAACCTGCTCCAGAGCCGTGAGAGGATCTGCAGAGAAGAATGGGAGAAACTCCCCAAATACAGGTGTGCCAAGCTCGTAGCGTCATACCCAAGAAGACTCAAGGCTGTAATTTGCCAAAATGTATAAAAAACTATTTTTGCTTTGTCATTATGGGGTATTATGTGTAGATTGATGAGGGAAAAAAACAATTTAATCAATTTCAGAATAAGGCTGTAACATAACAAAATGTGGAAAAAGTCAAGAGGTCTGAATACTTTCCGAATGCACTGTAAAAGCCAGCTGAAAAGTAGCCAGGGCCTTGCCTCCAAGTTAGAGCAGGTCCGCCGGAGTCTCTATTTTTCTTGTGGTAGTGTAGTTTGTGTCCTTCTCCTACCCCCTTTCCTCCTCACACATTTATTTGTGCCTGTGCTATAAGTAATAAGGTAAGCAATTGTCCAAATGGACTTACAATTAACCCACACATCCACTATGTGACGAATGGGTAACAACTCCACAAGTCCAACTCTAGCGTTGCAGACACCATGCTCCTTCTAACCATATCCCATGCAACTTCGCTATTGGAACACCATATAGAGGTTTACATGTCCTACCCTAACGATTTTTTTCTTAAATCAGCCATAACTCCGCTTGTGACATGGGGAATGGAAGCTTGTTTTGTGCAATAGTGAGGGGCAATTGAATGCAAGCTTCACAAAAAAAATATAGCTTATCTATGGGTAAGAGGGTTGATGTGTTATGCTCAACTCGCTCAGTTTTCCACCACAAAACACCAGAAAATGGCCAAACAGAGTAGAACCAGCTCATCTGCTTTTACACTATGATTTGACTATATAATGTTCAATGTTTCTTTGAATAAAAAAATGAATAGTTTCACCATATTAAAACAAGAGTTCAGTTCACGTAACAGGGTTGACCTTATAATGGAGGATAAATGTAAATTATTCACTAATCACATTAAATAAATAATAATCTTCTGAAATGACTTTGTCAAAGCATCAAAATAACCAGGACTTTACAATGATGGTGAAAACTTGGGGAAATGTTGGGGTTAATTGGGTTAAAATCTTCCTAGAAGTCGGAAAAACATGACGTGGGACATGCCAAAATTGGGATTTTCAGAGAAAACAACTAATTTATTTGAATGAAAACACATTACTATTGAAATTTTTAACCATGGTTTAGTTTAGTTACAGCAGTATGTAACCCAATTGTTAAATTGAGTGTTTTTATCAAAATGTACACATGATGTCACAAGGACATAAACTGCACTCTTTGTAGAACAACCTTTTACATATTTGGGTTGGGACGAACCCAAATTGCTTCAATAATCACAAAGGTTGGTAAAATAACAGTATGCCAGAGATAACTTTTGTTATTTTGAGGTGGATGTGTGAGTTGACAATGTGTTCCTCCTATGCCTATACTGTAGGCCATCTATAACCATCCCTCTTTCTCCTCTCCCAATGAACCCTTACTTCTGATTCTTACCTGTTCCTATCTAACTCTGTCAAAGGAGGATTTTCTCTTCTCTATAAATATACCCAGTGAGCTTGTTTATTGCATTACCAATACCCCGCCCTGCTCCAGTCTGAGCCAATTACCATCACCCCCATCACTCAGAGAATTACTACACCACCCTCCTCACAAAAACAATCCCTGGCCTCTGACCTTTATTCTCTGAGCTTCTCCAGATAGAAGTTGCCCACAGGCCCAGTGTTCGATTCCTGACCTGGAGATACCCACAGGCCCAGTGTTAGATTCCTGACCTGGACATACCCACAGGCCCAGTGTTAGATTCCTGACCTGGATATACCCACTTTTTGTGATAGTAAAGGCATCTGCTGTAACTAACGGTTACAGTAACAGCTCTAATGCTGAATTTCCACCTCAGACTTACCCAGCACCAGTGTGTTGTCAGTGTTTATGTTAATGTAAGCTCTAGTGTTATTTTGTTTCCATCAGGAATGTGACACTAAAGACTTGGGGCGAAAAGGGAGTAGACTATCAACGACTTGTAAAGAGCAGAATCAACAACCTCTGTGTCATCAATACAGTTGCTTTGTAAGAAGGTGTCCAATTTGTAAGTCGCTCTGGATAAGAGCGTCTGCTAAATGACTTAATTGTAAATGTGTTAACCATAGAAAGGTGTTTACCCATATTTCCCAGTTAACCATTGTCATGCAAATGAAGGCTGAAAAGTATCAGTGGCCAGATCTTGGCCCCAAGTTAGAGCAGGATCGTCGAGGCCATGGCCCAGTGAGACACAGGTGCCGGTCCGTGAAGTCTGAGCCCTTTGGGTAAAACACTGGGGTAAATCTCAGGTGGAAACATGGCAATATTATATGTGCTTCATGGCTTCAGATCAACATTGGCACGTTTGTTCGTAAACAGTCGTATTAGCTACATGCCAGGAAACCCCTCCGTTACACAAGTAGTTAATTGAGTCAACGTGTCTGTCTGTCTGTATGTCTGTGGTAGGGATGTCTTCTGGTCTTCAGACAGACGGGAGCCTCATTCTGTGGCCTGGGAGGAGGATCATCCTGGGTTCTTACTGACACACATAGGTAATACGGCTGAACCTCCGTGACCTCTCCATCTCTGTCATCCATAGGTCTGCATTGGCCAATTACCTCCCAGTACCTTATGGATAACAACATTCAGGCCGTTGATATATTTTTCCTGACCATAGCAAACTGCAAGAAGCAGTACACTGAAAAGCATATTCCATACAGTTAAAAACAGTACTACTGTACTTATAAAGTCTCATTGCCTCAGGGTCAAAATAAGCAGCTATAAACCCTGAATATGAGCACAGGGGTAGAAAAAGGAGTTCTAAAGCTTTTTAGGAACATACTCAAATTAACATTGCTAATGTGATTTCTTTGCAGTAGAATAGCGCAGAAAGAGCACTTAAAGAGAGGACGTGATATTGGAAACAAGGAGAGGGAAACCTTTTAAGAAGTAGAAAAAACAAACTCTAGGTCTACCCAAACAATGCCTTGGTGGGACACAACCCAAACCTTTTAGAGAGAGAGAGGGAGGGAAAAAGGGAGAGAAAGAGGAAGGGAGGGGGGCCTAGATAAATACCAGTTAATGGGTCATAATGAGGCTTAATGGCAGACGAGACCTTCCTACTGAATACAGAGAACCAGTAGAAATAAACAAATGATAACAACAATCATAACAACTGCGTCCGCCTCCATCTTTGTTGGCCTCAGGTTGTGACGCACTTGATAAAGGTGACAAGCGATATGTCGTCGGCTCCCATTTCTTGAGAATCTCCCCACAGAGAAAGTCAACACAGTTTGGCCTTTACTAAAGACAAGAAAACCCATACATTTGGACTCTTGAGTAATCAAATGATTTTCATGAATGTAAAGGATGTCCATAGACCAACAATTTACACATCAACCAATGTGCTCTTTGGTTCAATATTGATAGGAAGCCATCAAGGTGAGTATTTATTTTCTCTGAAATTAAATAGTTTTCTTTCTCTTTAAAAGCAGTGTTTTTTTCCCCCTCTTTATTGAATGCTTGAGCTAAAGCTCTAAAGTCATGTGATATTGATTAGGGACTTCTAAAGCCTGATTTAAAGACTGTAAAGACAAATATATCTATATGAAGATATCCTGAAGCAATAAAGAAAACAATTATCACATTACATAGACAAAGGTGATCTATGTAATATCTTGGTTTGTTACTGGTTGTTGTCACAGATATATTTCATTATATTGCATTTTGATCATCATTCAATAGGAACAAATATTCTTTGTAAAAAATATACTGCAGATGAGGTGAACACATCTCCATCCATGTGCTTTAACTGACTACTTTGTGGCATAGGACTGGACACAAGACTGGACACAGGACACAAAGCCAAGAGAGCAACAAAGCAAAGAGAAACGTGCAAAAGGAGTAACGAAGACATTTACAGAAGCTACTAACGGAGTATGAAAGAGACATCTAAAAGATAACAACAAAGATGGACACCCTGGATCCCTCCGCCCTCCCAGGGGCCACCTCCGCTGTGACCTATGAGATGGTGACCCTACCAGGAGGGGTCGTCTCCATGTGTTAATGCCCCTTCTCTCCCCCTTGTTCTGGTGTCACATAAACAGACCTGTTCTATCTCTCTTTCTCTTCTCCCTCCTCTTCATCTTCCTCAATCTCCCTCTTCAATCTGGGTGGAATGCAACAGAAAAGGGTGACGATGAGAGGTTTCCTGTGGAAAAAAAAACACCATTTTCTATGTGATGCAAGTAGTTTAGTAGATTCCTTTTCACATGGTCATTGCATGTCACTCTTCACTCTTTCTTTAGTCAGACAGGCCTACCGTTTGTAAAACATTGCATAACATTTCCATGATCAAATCAAAGTTTATTTTGTTCGCGTACACAGATTTGCAGATGTTATCGCAGGTGCAGCGAAATGCTTGTGTTTCTAACTCCAACAGTACAGTAATACCTAGCAATAATAAACCAGATGTATTTTTTTAAATACTATATAGGATGAGCCATGACTAGAATACAGTGTGTGTATATATATATATATATATTTACATTTACATTTTAGTCATTTAGCAGACGCTCTTATCCAGAGCGACTTACAGTTAGTGAATACATTTTTTTTTTATACTGGCCCCCCATGGGAAACGAACCCACAACCCTGGCGTTGCAAACGTTGCAAACGTTGCCAATTGTGCGCCGCCCATGAGTCTCCCGGTCGCGGCCGGCTGCGACAGAGCCTGGATTCGAACCAGGATCTCTAGTGGCACAGTTAGCACTGCGATGCAGTGCCTTAGACCACTGCGCCACTCAGGAGCTGTATATATATATACAGTGGGGGAAAAAAGTATTTAGTCAGCCACCAATTGTGCAAGTTCTCCCACTTAAAAAGATGAGAGAGGCCTGTAATTTTCATCATAGGTACACGTCAACTATGACAGACAAAATGAGGAAAAAAAATCCAGAAAATCACATTGTAGGATTTTTTATGAATTTATTTGCAAATTATGGTGGAAAATAAGTATTTGGTCAATAACAAAAGTTTCTCAATACTTTGTTATATACCCTTTGTTGGCAATGACACAGGTCAAACGTTTTCTGTAAGTCTTCACAAGGTTTTCACACACTGTTGCTGGTATTTTGGCCCATTCCTCCATGCAGATCTCCTCTAGAGCAGTGATGTTTTGGGGCTGTCGCTGGGCAACACGGACTTTCAACTCCCTCCAAAGATTTTCTATGGGGTTGAGATCTGGAGACTGGCTAGGCCACTCCAGGACCTTGAAATGCTTCTTACGAAGCCACTCCTTCGTTGCCCGGGCGGTGTGTTTGGGATCATTGTCATGCTGAAAGACCCAGCCACGTTTCATCTTCAATGCCCTTGCTGACGGAAGGAGGTTTTCACTCAAAACCTCACGATACATGGCCCCATTCATTCTTTCCTTTACACGGATCAGTCGTCCTGGTCCCTTTGCAGAAAAACAGCCCCAAAGCATGATGTTTCCACCCCCATGCTTCACAGTAGGTATGGTGTTCTTTGGATGCAACTCAGCATTCTTTGTCCTCCAAACACGACGAGTTGAGTTTTTACCAAAAAGTTATATTTTGGTTTCATCTGACCATATGACATTCTCCCAATCCTCTTCTGGATCATCCAAATGCACTCTAGCAAACTTCAGACGGGCCTGGACATGTACTGGCTTAAGCAGGGGGACACGTCTTGCACTGCAGGATTTGAGTCCCTGGCGGCGTAGTGTGTTACTGATGGTAGGCTTTGTTACTTTGGTCCCAGCTCTCTGCAGGTCATTCACTAGGTCCCCCCGTGTGGTTCTGGGATTTTTGCTCACCGTTCTTATGATCATTTTGACCCCACGGGGTGAGATCTTGCGTGGAGCCCCAGATCGAGGGAGATTATCAGTGGTCTTGTATGTCTTCCATTTCCTAATAATTGCTCCCACAGTTGATTTCTTCAAACCAAGCTGCTTACCTATTGCAGATTCAGTCTTCCCAGCCTGGTGCAGGTCTACAATTTTGTTTCTGGTGTCCTTTGACAGCTCTTTGGTCTTGGCCATAGTGGAGTTTGGAGTGTGACTGTTTGAGGTTGTGGACAGGTGTCTTTTATACTGATAACAAGTTCAAACAGGTGCCATTAATACAGGTAACGAGTGGAGGACAGAGGAGCCTCTTAAAGAAGAAGTTACAGGTCTGTGAGAGCCAGAAATCTTGCTTGTTTGTAGGTGACCAAATACTTATTTTCCACCATAATTTGCAAATAAATTCATTACAAATCCTACAATGTGATTTTCTGGAGAAAAAAAATCCTCAATTTGTCTGTCATAGTTGACGTGTACCTATGATGAAAATTACAGGCCTCTCTCATCTTTTTAAGTGGGAGAACTTGCACAATTGGTGGCTGACTAAATACTTTTTTTCCCCCACTGTGTATATATATATATATATATATACAGCTGTGGAAAAAATTAAGAGACCACTGCACATTTTTCTTAAATCAGCATCTCTACATGTATGACAGCCATTCCATTCCAGTGTTTGTTGAATTCCAACACAGGCACACCTCATTCTACTGAATTAGGTACTGATTAGGTGATCACATGAATCAAATCTTATTTAACTAGGAAAAGTATAAAAACCACTGCTGTGGTCATCACTATCCTCTTGCAATAGGACCAGCTGGATGGCAAAAACAGTGCTAATAGTACCTCAAAAGTAATATTAATCAAAAAATAACTATTGACCATGCCAAAAGAGTTTAAAAGAAAAGTTGAGTGAGGAAAAGAAGGGTTCAATTCTGTCTTTACTGGCAGAGGGATACAGTGAGTGTCCGGTTGCTTCCATCCTTAAAATTTCAAAGACGGCGTTTCATAAGAACAAGGTCAAGCAGCAGACATTGGGGACAACAAAGCTACAGACCGGCAGAGGGCGAAAACGACTCTCTACTGACCGGGATGACCGCCAACTCATTCGAATGTCACTCAACAACCGTAGGATGACATAAAGTGACCTACAAAAAGAATGGCAAACGACAGCTGGGGTGAAGTGCACGGCGAGGACGGTTCGAAACAGGCTCCTAGAGGCAGGGCTGAAGTCGTGCAAAGCTAGAAAAAAGACCTTCATCAATGAGAAGCAAAGAAGAGCCAGGCTGAGGTTTGCAAACGACCATAAGGATTGGACCGTAGAGGACTGGAGTAAGGTCATCTTCTCTGATGAGTCCAATTTTCAGCTTTGCCCAACACCTGGTCGTCTAATGGTTAGACGGAGACCTGGAGAGGCCTACAAGCCACAGTGTCTCGCACCCACTGTGAAATTTGGTGGAGGATCGGTGATGATCTGGGGGTGCTTCAGCAAGGCTGGAATCGGGCAGATTTGTCTTTGTGAAGGACGCATGAATCAAGCCACGTACAAGGTTGTCCTGGAAGAAAACTAGCTTCCTTTTGCTCTGACATTGTTCCCCAACTCTGAGGATTGGTTTTTCCAGCAGGACAATGCGCCATGCCACACAGCCAGTTCAATCAGGGCGTGGATGGAGGACCACCAGATCAAGACCCTGTCATGGCCAGCCCAATCTCCAGACCTGAACCCCATTGAAAACTTCTGGAATGTGATCAAGAGGAAGATGGATGGTCACAAGCCATCAAACAAAGCCGAGCTGCTTGAATTTTTGCGCCAGGAGTGGCATAAAGTCACCCAACATCAATGTGAAAGACTGGTGGAGAGCATGCCAAGACGCATGAAAGCTGTGATTGAAAATCAGGGTTATTCCACCAAATATTTATTTCTGAACTCTTCCTAAGTTAAAACATTAGTATTGTGTTGTTTAAAAATGAACATGAACTTATTTTCTTTGCATTATTTGAGGTCTGACAACACTACAGTTGTCATTTTCTGCAAATAAATGCTCTAAATTACAATATTTTTATTTGGAATTTGGGAGAAATGTTGTCAGTAGTTTATAGAATAAAACAAAAATGTTATTTTTACCCAAACTTATATATATATATGTGGGTAGAACAGTATGTAAACATTATTAAAGTGACTAGTGTTCAATTACTCTCTGTACATGTAGCAGTCTCTAAGGTGCAGAGTAGAGTACCGGGTGGTGTTGATTATTTAACAGTCTGATGGCCTGAACATAGCAGTTTCTCAGTCTCTCGGTCCCAGCTTTGCGGACAGTGCACTTGCCTTACCAGGCGGTGATACAGCCTGACAGGATGCTCTCAATGGTGCATCTGTAGAAGTTTGTGAGGGTCTTAGAGGCCAAGACAAATTTCTTCAGCCTCCTGAGGTTGAAGAGACGTTGTTGCGCCTTCTTTACATTTACATTACATTTACATTTACGTCATTTAGCAGATGCTCTTATCCAGAGCGACTTACAAATAGGTGCATTCACCTTATAGCCAGTGGGATCACCACTTTACAATGTTTTTTTTGTTGTTTTGTTTTTGGGTTGGGGTTTGGGTTGGGGTAAGGGGGGGTAGAAGGATTACTTTATCCTATCCCAGGTATTCCTTAAAGAGGTGGGGTTTCAAATGTCTCCGGAAGGTGGTGAGTGACTCCGCTGTCCTGGCGTCGTGAGGGAGCTTGTTCCACCATTGGGGTGCCAGAGCAGCGAACAGTTTTGACTGGGCTGAGCGGGAACTATGCTTCCGCAGAGGTAGGGGAGCCAGCAGGCCAGAGGTGGATGAACGCAATGCCCTCGTTTGGGTGTAGGGACTGATCAGAGCCTGAAGGTACGGAGGTGCCGTTCCCCTCACAGCTCCGTAGGCAAGCACCATGGTCTTGTAACAGATGCGAGCTTCAACTGGAAGCCAGTGGAGTGTGCGGAGGAGCGGGGTGACGTGAGAGAACTTGGGAAGGTTGAACACCAGACGGGCTGCGGCATTCTGGATGAGTTGTAGGGGTTTAATGGCACAGGCAGGGAGCCCAGCCAACAGCGAGTTGCAGTAATCCAGACGGGAGATGACAAGTGCCTGGATTAGGACCTGTGCCGCTTCCTGTGTAAGGCAGGGTCGTACTCTCCGAATGTTGTAGAGCATGAACCTACAGGATCGGGTCACCGCCTTGATGTTAGCGGAGAACGACAGGGTGTTGTCCAGGGTCACGCCAAGGCTCTTCGCACTCTGGGAGGAGGACACAACGGAGTTGTCAACCGTGATGGCGAGATCATGGAACAGGCAGTCCTTCCCCGGGAGGAAGAGCAGCTCCGTCTTGCCAAGGTTCAGCTTGAGGTGGTGATCCATCATCCATACTGATATGTCTGCCAGACATGCAGAGATGCGATTCGCCACCTGGTTATCAGAAGGGGAAAAGGAGAAGATTAGTTGTGTGTCGTCAGCGTAGCAATGATAGGAGAGGCCATGTGAGGATATGACAGAGCCAAGTGACTTGGTGTATAGGGAGAATAGGAGAGGGCCTAGAACTGAGCCCTGGGGGACACCAGTGGTGAGAGCACGTGGTGCGGAGACAGCTTCTCGCCACGCCACTTGGTAGGAGCGACCGGTCAGGTAGGACGCAATCCAAGAGTGAGCCGCGCCGGAGATGCCCAGCTCGGAGAGGGTGGAGAGGAGGATCTGATGGTTCACAGTATCAAAGGCAGCAGACAGGTCTAGAAGGACAAGAGCAGAGGAGAGAGAGTTAGCTTTAGCAGTGCGGAGAGCCTCCGTGACACAGAGAAGAGCAGTCTCAGTTGAATGACCAGTCTTGAAAAGGTCATTCTGAGAGAGATAGCAAGAGAGTTGGCTAAAGACGGCACGCTCAATAGTTTTGGAGAGAAAAGAAAGAAGGGATACTGGTCTATAGTTGTTGACATCAGAGGGATCGAGTGTTGGTTTTTTGAGAAGGGGTGCAACTCTCGCTCTCTTGAAGACGGAAGGGACATAGCCAGCGGTCAAGGATGAGTTGATCAGCGAGGTGAGGTAAGGGAGAAGGTCACCGGAGATGGTCTGGAGAAGAGAGGAGGGGATAGGGTCAAGCGGGCAGGTTGTTGGGCAGCCTGCCGTCACAAGTCGCAATATTTTATCTGGAGAGAGAGGGGAGAAAGAAGTCAAAGCATAGGGTAGGGCAGTGTGAGCAGGACCAGCAGTGTCATTTGACTTAACAAACGAGGATCGGATGTCGTCAACCTTCTTTTCAAAATGGTTGACGAAGTCATCCACAGAGAGGGGGAGGGGGGGGGGGGGGGGATTCAGCAGGGAGGAGAATGTGGCAAAGAGCTTCCTAGGGTTAGAGGCAGATGCTTGGAATTTAGAGTGGTAGAAAGTGGCCTTAGCAGCAGAAACAGATGAAGAAAATGTAGAGAGGAGGGAGTGAAAAGATGCCAGGTCCGCAGGGAGTCTAGTTTTCTTCCATTTCCGCTCAGCTGCCCGGAGCTCTGTTCTGTGAGCTCGAAATTAGTCATCAAGCCATGGAGCTGGAGGGGAGGACCGAGCCGGCCGGGAGGATAGGGGACATAGAGAGTCAAAGGATGCAGAAAGGGAGGAGAGGAGGGTTGAGGAGGCAGAATCAGGAGATTGGAGGGAGAAGGATTGAGCAGAGGGAAGAGATGATAGGATGGAAGAGGAGAGAGTAGCGGGAGAGAGAGAGCGAAGGTTGCGACGGCGCATTACCATCTGTGTAGGGGCAGAGTGAGTAGTGTTGGAGGAGAGCGAGAGAGAAAAGGATACAAAGTAGTGGTCGGAGACATGGAGGGGAGCTGTAGTGAGATTAGTAGAAGAACAGCATCTAGTAAAGATGAGGTCAAGCGTATTGCCTGCCTTGTGAGTAGGGGGGGACGGTGAGAGGGTGAGGTCAAAAGAGGAGAGGAGTGGAAAGAAGGAGTCAGAGAGAAATGAGTCAAATGTAGACGTAGGGAGGTGGAAATCCCCCAGAACTGTGAGGGGTGAGCCATCCTCAGGAAAGGAACTTATCAAGGCGTCAAGCTCATTGATGAACTCTCCAAGGGAACCTGGAGGGCGATAGATGACAAGGATATTAAGCTTAAATGGGCTAGTGACTGTGACAGCATGGAATTCAAATGAGGAGATAGACAGATGGGTCAGGGGAAAAATTGAGAATGTCCACTTGGGAGAGATGAGGATTCCTGTGCCACCACCCCGCTGACCAGATGCTCTCGGGGTATGCGAGAACACATGGTCAGACGAAGAGAGAGCAGTAGGAGTAGCAGTGTTTTCAGTGGTAATCCATGTTTCCGCCAGCGCCAAGAAGTCGAGGGACTGGAGGGTAGCATAGGCTGAGATGAACTCTGCCTTGTTGGCAGCAGAACGGCAGTTCCAGAGGCTGCCTGAGACCTGGAACTCCACGTGGGTGGTGCGCGCAGGGACCACCAGGTTAGAGAGGCAGCAGCCACGCGGTGTGAGGCGTTTGTGTAGCCTGTGCGGAGAGGAGAGAACAGGGATAGGCAGAGGCATAGTTGACAGGCTGCAGCAGATGGCTACAATAATGCAGAGGAGATCGGAATGAAATGAACTAAACATCTGGGAAAGGAGAGAGCGGGGCCTCCCTCACCACAACTCCCAAATATAACTCTCCCAACTTCCACCTCAGAAACTATAATTGTTGTAAACTACAGCGGTTCAATGTTTTCTAGGAATAGACTAACTTAGTTTATTCAGCTAGCTAACTAGGTACAGTATTATTCTGTGAAAATCGTCCAGGCACTTAGTCATAAGACGCCACAGCCAGCTAGCATGCCGGACTCCAACAACACGGTTTAGCGCCAATACTCGGCCACAACAAACCACCAGTGTATCAACACGCAAGCAGATCGTTCGTGTCCGTGTCTAACGTTGTGGGTTAGTCCCGACAGCTTGAGCGAGTCCGTCGTCAACTTATTCAGCCAGTTAGTTAGCTAGAATAGTTAGCAAACTAGCTAGCCATTGCTTTCAGACAAAGAAGAACCCCTCCTTTCACGGCACGAACACACAGAGAGTGCCAAACTAACGTTAACTAGTCACCCATGTCCCGAATTCCTTGAACGACTCGGGCTATCAATATGTAAAAAACAAAACACAAATGTAGGTTATGACTTACCCCTAGCAGCTACTGTTAGCTAGCCAAGTGCAAAGCTAGCCACTGAATTGACTCAGCCAGTTCGCGTCTGTTCGCTCGGTCGTTCCAGCTATTGTTTACTAGTAGCTATCCAGGTAGCAACAAGCTAGCTAAATTTCAAGCACAGTAGCCACTTGCTACCTAACGTTAACGGTTCAGACAATGAGGTTAGAAAACAGCTGAATGGTAGGCAATTATTGTATGTAATTATTGTAGGCAGCCAGCTGGCGTAATTACAGGCACTCTCAGGCGTGAAACAACTATACCGTTGCTAATAGCTACTCGCCAGCTAGTCCAGGTGGTGGGTTAGCTAGCTAGCTTCGTGCTACACCGTGCATAGCCGAATACAATACTAACCTACAATAATTACATACAACAACCCACGATAACTACCTACAATACCTAACTACAATCTAAATACATAGTTTAAGCCTTACTCGACAAAGCCCAAGCTATGTATAAAGCCAAGCTTACCCGACGCCAAGCTTACCCGACGACCTCGAGACAGGTCTAGATGTGTGGGCTTGTCCTTGGTGCTCTTAACAGGACCATTTCAGGTTGTCTGTGTGAAGGGACCATTTCAGGTTGTCTGTGATGTGCACGCAGAGAAACTTTTGACCCTCTCCACTGCGGCCTCGTCGATGTGGATTGGGGCGTGCTCTCTCTGCTGTTCCCTGTAGTCCCGATCAGCTCCTTCGTTTTGTTGACGTTGAGGTTATCTTCCTGGCACCACTCCACCAGGGCTGTCACCTCCTCCCTGTAGGCTGTCTCACCGTTGTTGGTAGTCAGGCCTACCACTGTTGTGTCATCAGCAAACTTGATGATTGAGTTGGAGACGTGCGTGGCCATGCAGTCATGGGTGAACAGGGAGTACAGGAGCAGGCTGAGCATGCACTCCTGTGGGCCCCCCCGTGTTGAGGATCAGCGTGTCAGAGGTGTTGTTGCCTACCTTCACTAATTGGGGTCGGCCCATCAGGAAGTCCAGGATCCAGTTGCACAGGGAGTGGTTCAGACCCAGGGCCCTGAGCTTACTGATGAGCTTGGAGGGCACTATGGTGTTGAAGGCTGAGCTGTAGTTGATGAACAGCATTCTTACATAGGTATTTCTCTTGTCCAGGTGGGATAGGGCAGTGTGCAGTGCAATGGTGATTGCGTCGTCCGTGGATTTGTTGGGGCGATATGCGAATTGTAGTGGGTCTTGGGTGTGTCGGGTAAGGTGATATGGTCCTTAACTAGCCTCTCAAAAAACTTTATATTTCATCCTATGGTTGAGAGAGAGAGAGAGAGAGAGAGAGAGAGAGAGAGAGAGAGAGAGAGAGAGAGAGAGAGAGAGAGAGAGAGAGAGAGAGAGAGAGAGAGAGAGAGAGAACAAAACACTGAGTGTGCTCTTTCATGAACTGGACTGACCAGGTCAATCCAGGTGAACGCTATGATCCCTTATTGATGTCACCTGTTAAATCCACTTCATGTCTCAAGGCTTAAAAATCCTTCTTTAACCCGTCTCCTCCCCTTCATCTACACTGATTGGATTTTGCATGTGTGCCATTCAGAGGGTGAATGGGCAAGACAAAATATTTAAGTGCCTTTGAACGGGGTATGGTAGTAGGTGCCACGCGCACCGGTTTGAGTGTGTCAAGAACTGCAGTGCCCAGCAGTTTCCTGTGTGTATCAAGAATGGTCCACCACCCAAAGGCTATCCAGCCAACTTGACACAACTGTGGGAAGCATTGGAGTCAACATGGGCCAGAATCCCTGTGGAATGTTATCAACACTTTAGAATCCATGTCCCGATGAATTGAGGCTGTTCTGAGGGCAAAAGGGGGTGCAACTCAATAGTAGGAAGGTGTTCCGAATGTTTTGTACAGTCAGTGTACATACAGATAGACAGACAAGAGACAAAGAGAGGTGTGTGTTTGCCTCCATCTGCTGGCGAATGTACTGCTCATTCTTCATGCCCTTGCTAGCAATCCTCAAAACTAGTTTCATTTTCTATAGTTCATGCAAAGGCCTATGAATTGCCTAGGAGTACTGAGTTTCACTTACATATTTCCTTCACTTCCCCAAACTATTTGTTATTACAGTAGTCACTCACGTTATGTAGAAAGGAAACTTTTCCTGCAATTTCAGTGCATAGTCAGCAGGATTTTCTGTAAAAAAACACTACTGGATCTGGTTTATCTACAATAGCCTGTTGAATGACTGCTGTAGATGAAATTGAATACCTGCCCACGTCTTTGCAAACATCTGCTGGTCTTCTGCAGTGTTCAGTTGTTCACATAGTTATACTGTACTTGATTAACCGCTGGGAACTACAGTCAGTGAAATAAGGAAAAAGGGGTGAAAGGTCATATTATGTGAAAAATTCAGAAAGGTATTAGAGAAGGTCACCTGACAACCATTCAGCCTTCCCCTCGTCACGTGTCATTGTTCAAGTTAGGAACTTTTTCCCCCTCCCTTGGAAAACAAGACCAGCCCATGTTCTGCCTCTTGTACACTGCCATTGGACACTGCCGACAGTCTTATCACTCCGATAGGCCAGAATAGGGCTTCGATCAACCGAGTCGCAATTAAACCACACCCCCTTCTTTAAACTCGCTTTAGGAGTAATTGATATCTTCTCCAAAGTAAACGACTGGACTATTACCCGTTTCAAGAAATGATATACAAGTTTTGGGAACTAAAGAGACTCAAAGGTGAGTTAACATATAAACAGACAGAGTGAACGTCTTGGTTCAGTTCCCCGAACCACAGTATGTTAAACAGTTGGCCAAGTGATCTCGTAAGATCTATAATGTGACTGTTGTCAGTCAATGCTTTATTTATACCGCAAACGTCATCATGTTATTGCACTTTAGGCCGGTTTAGGCTGCATCGTCGATTATTCTTTGGACGTCCGTGTGTTGCTGTCATTCAATATCTCGTGTGTGTGTGTGTGTGTGCGCGCGCGCGCATATTTGTAGTACATACAGTGTGTGTGTGCGCGCATATTTGTAGTACATACAGTACCCAGCAATACAGACTGCCTATTCAGCAACAGGTGGTAAGTGTTTGTACAGTCTGAGTCGTCTTGGAGGACAGATTGCATAATAATCTGACAGTTACTTTAGAATAACAATCAACAAGAAAGAGACGTCATCAATGATATACATATCCAGGGACAAGGCTTGCCAGACATTGGTCTAGTGTACATGGGGTCCACTGCCTGTAGGTGTGACAGTGTGAGGCCTAGACCAGAGTAGTGGGTACTGTCATGTGTTTTGATCCCCAGTTAGGAGCCTGGTGGTGGCAGGAGAAGGAATTTGTGAGGAGGACAGGTGTGCTGGCTAGGGCAAGACAGGGTGGGAAACACCCTACGTCGGTTTGTGGGAATTAGAAGGAGTAGGCCAACTAACCGTGCATGGAGTAATTTTGCTTAGTAATGCTAAATGTTAAGTCATTCTGATTCTGCATACTGCCAAGTCACTTGCCTGATGGCACAACCTGTTATTGTAGAGAGCAACAGACATATCTAAAAGTAGACAAGACTCATAGTGTGAATAAAGCAACTAATTCGATACACACTGTATCACTTCTATGTCTAGAGTTCACATTCTAGCCCTCAAAGTGAGACACAGGAAACAGAACAGAAAGAGAAACAGGTGATGGTGGTTTGATTCTTGTAAAGGGATTTTTACAAAAAAATTGTCATGTAGTATGTATATGCAAGCCTATATTTCCTCAAATTGAAAAAAAAACGAACATTTCCACTGACATTGTAGAAATGATTATGATTCTGTTTTTTTCTCTCTCTTTCAGAATGGGCACCAAACCCCCCTGACATCAGCTACATCTACAGCTAGAACAGAGGAAGAGGCCTTAAGGAGAATAGAAGGGTCATTTACTGTATAAATGGAGGAAGGACCATGTACAATAGAGAGATGGATGAAATGGGAGTAGACATGAGTGTGAGAGGGCTAGATAAACTAGTTGGGTAGGTATTTATATATAAGAGGAAGAGGTGTATTGACAGACACACAGTTCATATACTCATATCAGCTGAGACCCATTCGCTTATAGAGATAGACAGAGCGAGATAGAGAGGGATGGAGTGTGGAGAGAGTATCCTGTGTGGGTCTGGGGAGCTTGATCTGGACCCTGACATTGTGAGTGAAGAGGCTGGGAAACTGTACTCAGAACTACAGGTAAACACATCACATCATATCCACCTCTCAACTGCTTTCTGTTCGATCGCCCCTTTCCTGCCTCTCTTTCTCCTAGCTGGCTTCTCATTCTTCTGTCTCTTCTCCCATCACCACCCACACTTATCTGATGCTACCCCCCATCCCTCCTTCCCTGCTACAGACAGTGATAGAGACCCATGGCGTGGGGGTTGTGGAGTCCCTGGTTCCCATCCTGGTGTGGGTCCTGGAGGGCCTGGCCAGCTGCAGAGCCCAGCTCAGAGAGAGGGAGGAGGAGGCCGAGAAAGAGAAAGGAGAGAGAGATGTGCTGTTGGAGAGATACCAGAGTGAGAAACTACTGAGGAGAGAGAGCCAGGAGGTGAGAGGGGATGGAAGTGTTTATGGTTTATGGTTGTTTTGTTTTATTTATGATATGGGGTCAGGGTTTGGGGTCAATTCCTTTTCAACTCAGTCAATTCAGGATGTTGATTTAAAATTAATGAATAAAAAGTTTAATTCATTTTAATACATGTTTTTTGTTGTTGTTGCCTTTAGCGGTATCTGGAGTTGGATGACCAGATTGAGCAGGAGCGGAGGACGATGAGGGGAAGAGAGAAGGAGAGAGAGAGGAGGGAAAAAGAACTGGAGAAAAAGGCCAGAGAGCAGGCTGACCAATGTGAGTGTCTGACTGGGGCTGGGTGTCCATCGCTTCCTCTCTCTCTCTCTCGCTCTCTCTTCTCCCCCCCCCCTATATCTCTCAATTTCAATTCAAAGGGCTTTATTGGCATGGGAAACATATGTTTACAGTGCCAAAGCAAGTGAAATAGATAATAAACAAAAGTGAAATAAACTATCAGAAATGAACAGTAAACATTCTATTATGACTATGTACATTGTTCTATCTATTTTTCTCTCCCGCTCTCTTTTTATGCCTTAACCTCTTCATGTCCGTGTAGATTATTTGATATTATTTGATTCACTTCCTTCATTCATATCCTTTGTGTTACAAACTGAGGAAGTTTGGTAAGACCATGGCAAGTAGGCTACAACAGAATCAGACTGGCACCCTGGTCATTGAGACGTGCTGTACTGTATGTGATGCTAATGCTAAATGCTACTGTGTGTTGTTTCTGTGACAGTGGTGGCCTTGGAGGAGCAGAGGGCTGGACTGGGCAGAGAGCTGAACACACTGAAGCACACTCACAACAAGGTCAGACAACAGCATGTTTAGACTGACAAGGCTGTTTGGGACTCCATGTTTGTGTACTCTTCTATGAGTAACAGCTTCTGTCCATCATTGGAAATGTATCTTATTATCCCCCTGTATCTCCTGTTCTCCTTCTTTTTCTCTCTCCATTTTCACATTCTCTCGCTCTCTCGCTCTCTCTCAGTTGGTGCTCAGTTATAAGGATCTACTGGAGAGGAAAAGGGATCTAGAGAGGGAGGGATCTCCACTAAGGTTAGCCACCACTCAATTCAGTTAGTATGACTACAACAACATGGAACTGTATGCAGTCTTTACATTCCAAAGAGATGTAGAGATCTCTTTCACTGTGGTACATTCATTTTATGGTTTATGATCTCTTTCACTGCATTATGATGTCACAATGGGCCCTGTCTGTCTGTCTGTCTGTCTGTCTTTAGTAACCATGTGCGCTCCAAGAATTCACAATCTACCCAGGGCCAGTCAGAATCCTGTGTTAGCGGGCAGGAGGTACGTTCTCTAGAATGATAACCTCTGTTCTGTCATGTAGTAGTAGTATTTTGTCCTTACTGACTCCTCCCTTTTTCCAGCTAACTGATCTAAGGCCAGAAACACCTCCTGATTCTGCCCTGTTGGAAGAACCGGTAACCAAGGACGATAGAGTGATTGACATTAAGGCAGACAGAGATATGTCCTTCATCAATGACATCATAAGCTCCACCCCTGAGCTGGCAAAGTTTCATGGCCTTATGAAGGCCAGGTATGTCCTGTATGTGTGTGTGAACGGAACTGGACTGACTTTATTGCATTACCATGAAAGCTTCTCTTTTACATATTCATAACCATAAACCAACTCAGCCACAACTAGTTAACTGTAAATCAGACTACTTCCCTTCCCAGGTCTGTCATGGTTCAGAAATACTTTTGATGGGACATCTCCCCAACACACACTTTACTGTTGGACAAACTGACACTCACTGCCCCCTCCCAACCTTTTCTCTGTTACCCATGTTCCCTAGCACCCCGGTCCGAGCAGACACCAAAGAGCCAATCAGAGACGAGACCAAGACCAGCATGGATGAAGAAATGAAGGAGGTGGAGGAGAAGGAGGGAGAAGAGGGGGTGGAGGACAAAAAAGGAGGAGGAGTGAAGCAGGAGAAGGAGGATGAGGAGGAGGAGGAGGATATGGATAGTCTGGAATGGGAGCTGAGGAACACTGAGTCTGTGTTCTCGGAGCTGTCAGAGCTGAGTCGGGAATACGTAGAGAGTGTGGACCAGGGGGCCAGTGTCAGAGGTACGGCCATTAGGCAAGGGCACACCTACACCCCCTGTTTGCAGTAAAACACTGCGCTGGATGTTGAAATAAGATCAAACATATGCCCTTTGCTCTCTTAAAACACATACAACCTCTATTTTACAGCAAGGGGAGGCTGGGGGGGGGGTAGCTGAGGCAGATGGAGGGGGTAGCTTAGGCAGTGCTGGGCAGTAGGCAGTAGTTAGACTTGACTGAAGTGTCAATGTCATGAGAACTGATGAGCAATTACAAGCTAGTTGTTCTGAAAAGGGTTGACTTAGGGTTAAGGTATGGGTAAATGGTATTTGTGGTGAGAACTGTTTGTTTCTTCTTGTCTGGGCAGGCAGCACCGACCAGTTTGAGGAGATTGTTTCTCAGTATGAGGAACTGAAACACACCCAGTAAGTCCCTGCGTTTATCACACTTATTATTACTCTACTATGACTAGTCCTGTGTGACTAACTCTGTGTGTAGGGGGCTTACCATTCACTATGCCTCTGTTTAATTTAGATACGTTGACAGAGTGCACATTGGGCCTGAAGTCAAACGGAGCACGATGGGTCCTTTGTTTACTGTATTTACTCACTTATGCATTCTCTCTCTCATTCATTTTCTCTCTCACTCACTCTAACATTCTATCCCTCTACCTCTCCCCCTCCCAGTGAGTTAGTGGATGCGGCCCGGAAAGCGCTGATCTCTCGTGTGGAGGAGCTGACCAATGAGAGGTCAGCTCTTAAACTGGAGGTGACATCCTGCCAGGAGACTGTCACCCGATTGGAGGGAAGGATGAAGGAGATGGAGGAGGAAACCAAGAGGTACACAACTCTAGTGTCAGGTGGTTGATGGTTGGCAGAACCAACAAAAAAGTATACGAACAATATTTGTTCATGTGGTGTGATTCATTGATTGCGTGTGTTTCTGCTCTCATGTAGACTTCGGAAAGAACTGGAAGCAAACCAGTCAGATGATGATGTAAGAGGGCTTTATTTGTGTTGTCGCTTTATATTCTGCTAAGAGATGTGTTGTAACCTTTTTCTGTTTCTAAACTGGACTTGATGTACTCTTAACTAGAATGTTCATCTGTTACCCATAGTCCTCTCTGCCCATATCGCTGCGTCGGTTCACTCGGTCGGAGATGTCCCGTGTTGTCATGGAGAAGAATCAGTATAAGGAGCGTTTGTTTGAGCTGCAGGAGGCTGTGAGACGCAGTCAGACTATTAGGTAACCATACCTGCCTGTCTTCCCCCATAGAAGTAGACTGACCGGAGGTTTCATAGTCCTGTAGAAAAGGGAGAAGGGAATAACACATTTCTAACATCAGTCATCCCTTCTTTTCAGGGCCACCCAAGAAGAGAGGATCACGGAGAGAGAGAGGACTAGTGTGTGGAGAAGGTGAGCGTGAGGGAGTGAAGAATCAGGAAGGAAAAGACAACTGTTTTTAATTTGGCAATTATTGCAGTGAAGAAGTCCACAGATGCTGTTAACCACTTTTTCCACTTTAGACCTTGAACTGCTAACAGGCACACAACCACACATATTTGTCTTGGGCCTGGCTCTGGCCCCTGACTTCACAACATTTAGCTCAATAGCTGTTCCTATTTACCTTAAATGTACAGTGGCAACACGGTCTATAGCCTAAGCACATGACCAGAGTGCCTATAGGAAAGTTATGTGTAAGAGTTATTGTATTCCTGTGAGGGGGTCATGGTTTCTGGTCCATTGCAGTCAAATTAACCATTAACTGTCTCTCTGTCCATTCAAGGTTCAACCGTTTGTTTGGCCTGAACAAGAACCCCTTGGTTCCGTCCGCTGCTCTAGCGCTGGCCCTGCCGACGTCACCGTCCCTCACTCACTCACCATTGGGCTCTCCACGGCAACAGGCTGTCAGTACGACTCAGACAGAGTACGTTGATATGATGATAATGGGATTACATGTCTATGGAGCTCTTTCCAACTGCTCAAAGTGCTTTACATTGTAAGGTTTGAAGTGAACTCACCTCATCTACTACCATAGGTTACATGGGCGGCAGGTAGCTTAGTGGGTAAGAGCGTTGTGCCAGTAACCGAAAGGGCGCCGGTTCTAATCCCCGAGCCGACTAGGTGAAAAATCTGTCTGTGCCCTTAAGCAAGGCACTTAACCCTAATTGCTCCTGTAAGTCGCTCTGGGTAAGAGCGTCTGCTAAATGACTAAAATGTAAAAAATGTAAAAATGTTACATTAGTAACTATTATAATACAGTACATATTTTTTATAAACCACTCTCTCACCCCTGCCCCCTCTTCCCCTCTGTTCTTCTTCTTCCTTCCTCCCAGTGGTGCCTCCCCTGCTGCAGCCCTGTCTCCGCGGGTCAGGAGGAGGGAGCTGTACAGAGACATCCGCTCCCATGTCTGGGGAACCCTGGGAAAACGCCAGGTTCATGGCTGGAGCATACCTCTGTCACACACACAGGTGAACATGCACACAAACACACACATACTTCAGAAAGTATTCACACCCCTTGACTTAAAAAATTGATTCAAAGATCTACACACAATAATCTGTAATGTCAAAGTGGAAGAAAAATTATTATATTTCTAGAACATTTATGGAAAATAAAACATTAATTTATCTTGATTACATAAGTATTCAACCCCTGTTAGAATCACCTTGGGCAGCAATTACAGCTGTGAGTATTTCTGGGTAAGTCTCTAAGAGCTTTGCACACCTGGATTGTACAATATTTGCCCATTTTTATTATTTTTTAAATTCTTGAAGCTCTGTCAAGTTGGTTGTTGATCATTGTTGATTATTGCTAGACAGCCATTTTCAAGTCTTGGCATAAATCTTCAAGCTCATTTAAGTCAAAACTGTATCTAGGCTACTCAGAAACATTCAATGTCGTCTTGGTAAGCAACAATCAACTGTTTTAGATGATTGTCCTGCTGAAAGGTGAATTAATCTCCTAGTGTCTGTTGGAAAGCAGACTCAACCTATTACGTTTATTTTTTATCCTAAATAAACTCCATAGTCCTTGCCGATTACAAGCATACCCATAACATGATGCAGCCTACACAATGCTTGAAAATATGAAGAGTGGTACTCCGTTATGTGTTGTGTTGGATTGGCTCCAAAACATAACGCTTCGTATTCAGAACAGAAAATCAATTTCTTTGCCACATATTTACAGTATTACTTTAGTGCCTTATAGCAAACTATTTTTTATTCTGTACAGGCTTCCTTATTTCTCTCTGTCATGCAGGTTAGTATTGTGGAGTAACTACAATGTTGTTGATCCATCCTCAGTTTTCTCCTATCACAGCCATTAAAGTCTGTAACTGTTTAAAAACACCATTGGCCTCATGGTGAAATCCCTGAGCGGGTGTATTGATCCACCATCCAAAGTGTAATTAATAACAACAACATGCTCAAAGGGATATTCAGTGTCTGCTTTTTGTTTTACCCGTCTACCAATAGGTGCCCTTCTTTGCGAGTCATTGGAAAACCTCCCTGGTCTTTGTTGTTGAATCTGGGCTTGAAATTCACTACTCTACTGAGGGACCTTACAGATAATTGTATGTGTGGGGTACAGAGATGAAGAGTCATTCAAAAATCATGTTAAACACTATTATTGCACACAGAGTGAATCAATGCAACTTATGTGACTTGTTAAGCAAAAATTGTACTCTTGAACTTATTTAGGATTGCCATACCAAAGGGGTTGAATACTTATTGACTCAAGACATTTCAGCTTTACATTTTTTATTAATTTGTAAAATTCCACTGTGACATTGTGTGTAGATCAGTGACACAAATTCTCAATTGAATCTATTTTAAATTCAGGCAACAAAATGTGGAAAAAGTCAAGGGGTGTGAATACTTTCTGAAGGCACTGTAGGTAAACACATATTTTTTACTTCAGAGGTGAAAATACTCACACACAGACTGTGGAAGTAGACACAAACCTTAATCTGGTATATACAGTATATTGTGTGTGATTATTGCAGGACTCCTCAGAGCAGACCCCTGAGCCCAAAGATGTGCCTGT
This sequence comes from Coregonus lavaretus, assembly GCF_964263955.1. NCBI lineage: Eukaryota > Metazoa > Chordata > Actinopteri > Salmoniformes > Salmonidae > Coregonus > Coregonus lavaretus. Next base: position 51,397,294 of record NC_139990.1, on the reverse strand, counting down.
CCTAGTGCAGCTCAGACTGCTGGACCAGAGAGATGCTACAGCCAAGGTAGGACATACTACTCAGAAACATGTCTATACAATCAGTGCTACGGTTTTTAACCCAGACAGTCTTTACCCAGGCGACACAGTCCCTAACTTGTGTCTTCTCTCTGTAGCTGAACTGTGCTGTTGCTGTCCCACGTGAGATCTCAGGCGAGACAACGGTAAGGTGGTCATTACCGTCTAATTACTAGTTCTAGTCACAGTAACTACCACTTGCACTACCATCTAACCACCATTTTCAGACCATGTCATGCCAATGGTATTCTCAATGCAAAATCGACCCCTAGCCCTTACTGGCACTTCTTATAGATCTGGAAGGTTTGATAGGTAGAAGCAATATGGTAGTAGCTCCATCATGCCCATTGACAGGCCAGATGGAACCATGTTGTTTAGCATACTGTTTACACCCATCCAAGCCTTTTAGGTCTACACACAAATGCCTAGTGGGTAGGGGCAAGGGCAGTGTTTCCCAAACTCGGTCCTGGGGACCCCAAGGGGTTTTGGTTTTTGCCCTAGCACCACACAGCTGATTCAAATAATCAACTCATCATTAAGCTTTGATTATATGAATCCGCTGTGTAGTGCTAGGGAAAAACCCAAAACGTGCACACCTTGGAGTCTCCAGGACCGAGTTTGAGAAACACTGGGCTAGGAGTTGATCTGTAATGTTTCAGTAGTAGTCATCACTCCTCCCTCTTTTCCATCCACTCTGTCAGTGTGCTGTGTGGGCGGTCTCTGGTCCCGCCTCCAGTAGTGATGTCACAGTGATTGACCCTGCACGGTCCAATACAGTGCTGGATCTGTTCAGCCTCCCGCCCACCTCGCCCGCCCTATGCATCTGTGCTGTGCCCCCTACTGGTCAGTGCTATCTATTACTCTCCGGGTAAAAGTTACCGTTAGGCACAGATCTAGGATCAGCTTACCAATTTTAGATTTCTGTAGACTTGTTAACCACAGCCACCATAATTTCCAAATCATCACTCAACTAGTTATTTCCATTAACAATGCTTTAAACACTGGCAAAGCTATCCAGCTTAACTTCTCTGTTCTGTTTCTGTGTCATCAGGTGAGACCTCAGGAACTGTGTGGATTGGAACTCAGGAAGGAAGGTGAGGCATTGAGATCAAAACCATTCTGTTCACTGATATGTTAAACAGTTCCTCATTCTCCCTCTCCTCTCTTTTTCGCTTTCCTCCTCCCTTCATTCCCAGTGTGTTGGTCCACTCTGCGTCCACAGCTAGGAGGCGCTGTCTGCAGTCTATCTCTCTGTCTGAGGGTGTGCACTCTCTCACGTGAGTACTCCTGTACCCAGTCCGCTATAGACCGCTAGCCCCTACAGTTGGACACTTGGATGACTAGATCTGAAAGGATGACCAGTTTGAATATGACATGTTTTTTCTTTATTTATGTTTACTTTAAACTCTAAACCTTTCAGGTATTCACAAGGTCAAGTCATTGCTGGATTAGCCAATGGGACGCTTGCATTCTTCTCACACAACCCAGGTAATTCCCCCTCTTAGGTTACTGTCAAGATCAGATCAGGTTACTGTCAAGATCAGGTCAGGTTACTGTCGGTTACTGTCAGGATCAGATCAGGTTACTGTCAGGATCAGATCAGGTTACTGTCAGGATCAGGTCAGGTTACTGTCAGGATCAGGTCAGGTTACTGTCAGGATCAGGTCAGGTTACTGTCAGGATCAGGTCAGGTTACTGTCAGGATCAGGTCAGGCTACTGTCAGGATCAGGTCAGGCTACTGTCAGGATCAGGTCAGGCTACTGTCAGGATCAGGTCAGGCTACTGTCAGGATCAGGTCAGGCTACTGTCAGGATCAGATCAGGCTACTGTCAGGATCAGGTCAGCCTACTGTCAGGATCATATCAGGCTACTGTCAGGATCAGATCAGTGCATATGAAGGAAAGGAGGAAGAAGTGGTACCATTTAAGTTTATTGAGAGACAACAGTTTTGTCTAGAAGGGATACAGCTTATATCAGAATGGACTTTTCGTAACAGGTTCGGATAATTAGCGTAGCCGGTTCGGATAATTAGTTTAAGGTTAAGAACATTTTTAGGGTTAGCTAAAATGCAAAAAGACAAACATGTTTTGACGTCAATTTGACATAAACTGTATCATATCTAGCCATGACCAAATACAACCTGTTATTGTAAGAGACTGATGATGACTAATCACCACTATATTTGACAGGTGGCTGGGATCTCCAGTCACATGAGGTTTTGCCTCTGGGATCAACTCCACTGCAGCCCATTCGCTGTTGCCTAGCGAAGGGGGCGGGCTTATGGGTAGGATACTGGAATCGGGTTCATGTAGTCGATGTCGAGAATCGAAAAGTGGAGGTAAAGAGTTTGACGAAGCTGAAGATATTGTGTGTGTGAATTCAGAATGGTTTGTATTCTTTTGTGTATATTTCCCACCTCTCTTTCAGCAAACTTTAACCGTCTCGGAGCGCAGTGAGCAGCAGGTGCGTTTCCTGTGTGCGGCAGGAAGTGGTGTGTGGGCGTCCTGCCGGCTCGACCCTACACTCAGGCTTTTTGATTGGTCCACTGGCCGGCTCCTGCAGGATGTGGATCTGACCCCTCTGGTCACCAAAACACTGGGTAGGAACAGGAACAGGATTCTCAGTTCATTAATCTGTTAATGTTTATATTGCTGATGTGAGCATGTAATGGCCCACATACAGTGGGGGAAAAAAGTATTTAGTCAGCCACCAATTGTGCAAGTTCTCCCACTTAAAAAGATGAGAGAGGCCTGTAATTTTCATCATAGGTACACGTCAACTATGACAGACAAATTGATGGAAAAAAATCCAGAAAATAACATTGTAGGATTTTTTATGAATTTATTTGCAGATTATGGTGGAAAATAAGTATTTGGTCACCTACAAACAAGCAAGATTTCTGGCTCTCACAGACCTGTAACACCTCCTCTGTCCTCCATTCGTTACCTGTATTAATGGCACCTGTTTGAACTTGTTATCAGTATAAAAGACACCTGTCCACAACCTCAAACAGTCACACTCCAAACTCCACTATGGCCAAGACCAAAGAGCTGTCAAAGGACACCAGAAACAAAATTGTAGGCCTGCACCAGGCTGGGAAGACTGAATCTGCAATAGGTAAGCAGCTTGGTTTGAAGAAATCAACTGTGGGAGCAATTATTAGGAAATGGAAGACATACAAGACCATTGATAATCTCCCTCGATCTGGGGCTCCACGCAAGATCTCACCCCGTGGGGTCAAAATGATCACAAGAACGGTGAGCAGAAATCCCAGAACCACACGGGGGGACCTAGTGAATGACCTGCAGAGAGCTGGGACCAAAGTAACAAAGCCTACCATCAGTAACACACTACGCCGCCAGGGACTCAAATCCTGCAGTGCCAGACGTGTCCCCCTGCTTAAGCCAGTACATGTCCAGGCCCGTCAGAAGTTTGCTAGAGTGCATTTGGATGATCCAGAAGAGGGTTGGGAGAATGTCATATGGTCAGATGAAACCAAAATATAACTTTTTGGTAAAAACTAAACTCGTCGTGTTTGGAGGACAAAGAATGCTGAGTTGCATCCAAAGAACACCATACCTACTGTGAAGCATGGGGGTGGAAACATCATGCTTTGGGGCTGTTTTCCTGCAAAGGGACCAGGACGACTGATCCGTGTAAAGGAAAGAATGAATGGGGCCATGTATCGTGAGATTTTGAGTGAAAACCTCCTTCCATCAGCAAGGGCATTGAAGATGAAACGTGGCTGGGTCTTTCAGCATGACAATGATCCCAAACACACCGCCCGGGCAACGAAGGAGTGGCTTCGTAAGAAGCATTTCAAGGTCCTGGAGTGGCCTAGCCAGTCTCCAGATCTCAACCCCATAGAAAATCTTTGGAGGGAGTTGAAAGTCCGTGTTGCCCAGCGACAGCCCCAAAACATCACTGCTCTAGAGGAGATCTGCATGGAGGAATGGGCCAAAATACCAGCAACAGTGTGTGAAAACCTTGTGAAGACTTACAGAAAACGTTTGACCTGTGTCATTGCCAACAAAGGGTATATAACAAAGTATTGAGAAACTTTTGTTATTGACCAAATACTTATTTTCCACCATAATTTGCAAATAAATTCATTTAAAATCCTACAATGTGATTTCTGGAGAAAAAAAATCTCATTTTGTCTGTCATAGTTGACGTGTACCTATGATGAAAATTACAGGCCTCTCTCATCTTTTTAAGTGGGAGAACTTGCACAATTGGTGGCTGACTAAATACTTTTTTTCCCCACTGTAGAAGTTAATGTACAACTTTGAATTAATTTTCTTCAATTCTGCTTCAAGCCTTACCTCCTCAACCCCTAAACTGAACCCACTCTGCTTGAATTGATAAGTTCCTGACTGTTTGGATCTCTCTCTTCTCCAGGCCCTGCCTTCCTGTCTCTCTCCCCGCTGCAGATCTCCTCCCTCACCGTCATCTCTGGCCGGCTGTGGGTGGGAACAGGAAGTGGCGCCATCTTCTCCATACCCGTGTCTCTCAGTGAGTACTAACCTCTGGTCCCCAGAGGTCAACAGCAGAATGACCTGAGACATAATGCCATTATGGCATTACACTGGTCACATGTCAATTGTCTTCTTCTCTGCGTTCCATAGGTTCAGAGTCTGCCTCTATACCATACTGCTCTTTGGCGGCAGCACAACTGTGTTACCATGGACACCGCCAGGCTGTCAAGTTCATCATTGCTGCACCTGGTGAGAATCTCCTATCGTTGTTCATTCCTTCACTGTTGTGTAACGATAAAGTTATTATGCAATTATTCTACAGCAGGGCTATTCAACTGGCGGCCCGCAGCCCATATCAGACCCATTTATTAATTTAGCCTGGCCCTTTGATTAATTCTGAACCTTAATCAAAGATCTGCAAAAGAAATCCCCTCCAAAATCCAACATTCAGTGTCAAAATGACAAGCACTATGGTGGTTGTCTATAGTGTAGTTTCTAGCGTTTTTTTACGGTTTCTAGCGCCTATGTGGCATGTTGATTAATGTTTTCTTCATATGAATTTTGCTCTAGTGTTTGAACGGTTTAAGCTACAAAATATTATGACCCCATTCCAGAAAGCTACGACTCTCAGGAACACTACGTGCCTTCTGTGTCCCTCTCTGATGCTTGCAAGGACGCGTTAGAAGGAAGTGTGACAAATACATGCACCTAATGACTGTGGGAAATGAATTCAAAGTATCCTTCCTTCAGACTGGAATTTGGCATTACCTGATTTGACACATCTTTGTGTTATTTATCAAGATGCTTAGTTTTCAGATTTTAAAATTACCAAATTATGTTTAAGAAGCTTTTAATAGTTAAAATGGTGCGCGAGCGTTGCGACTTTTCCTTTTCAATGATGAGCACATTTTTGGGTTGCTCCTCGACTCATGTTGGTTGAGCGCCCTCCACTTCTTCCCTAATTACTTTTAGCAACATTTCATTTTAAGACAAGTGCTTTATTGGTGGTGTGCGTTGCTTTTTTTTATACAGTTCTTCCGAAGAATAATCGCATGTGGAAAATGTCCGGGCCCCCTGCAATTAACTTTTTTTTTTTTACACATCTGGCCCAGTAGGAATATAGTTGAATAGCCCTGTTCTACAGTATTATATACTATGCCGTTATTACATAGTTATTTGGCAGTATTATGTTGTGATACTATGCAGTTATTACATGGTTATTAGTATTCTATATCTGTGTTCCCCAGGCTGTGTGACCAGCTCCTATACAACAGGAGGCGCTGCTCTGACTCTAGTCTCTACCTCTCAGCTCATCCTCAGTGGAGGAGAGGGCTACATCAACTTCCGCATTGGTGAGTTGAGGACCTCACGTGGTTGTCATTAGAGTAATAATAATAATAATAATATGCCATTTAGCAGACGCTTTTATCCAAAGCGTCTTACAGTCATGTGTGCATAAATGTTTACGTATGTGGTTGTCTGACTGACTGTCTCCCTCCTACCCTCCCCAGGGGACGACGCGAATGAAGGCGCGCCCGAAGCTGCCCCGCTGCGATCAGACCGCAGTCACATGATCATCTGGCAGAGCCCCACCCCCTCCCTGCCCAGCTCTGCCCTTTGACCACACCCACATCCAGTCTAGAATGAGACAAGGAAGGATTAGACAGAGATGTCATACAAGAGACCAGGAAGTATACATGGGAGCCATGTTTTAATTGGCTTCATTCACTAGGAGATCCATTTGGATTTTTGTCCTAGAATCTTGGGATTAAATTAAGACATCACAGCCTAATCCTTCTTGTCTCACTCTGTTATTCAGTTGCTACCGTCATCCCTTTGACTAAACCTATCACCTATTTAACCCAGTTTCTATGTGTGCCTTAATGTGATTTGACAATCGTTGCTGTGAGATTGGTCATTGTACAACGTTTTGTATTTTTTGTGGAACATGTTTCCTCATCATGGTAATCATATATGGGTGGCAGGTAGCCTAGCGGTTAAGAGCGTTGGGCCAGTAACCGAAAGGTCGCTGGTTCGAATACCCGAGCCGACTAGGTAAAAAATCTGTGCTCTAATTGCTCCTGTAAGTCGCTCTGGATAAGAGTGTCTGCTAAATGATTAAAATGTAAATATCATCACTGTAGCAAAGTATTTTACAGTAAGAGTTATCATCTCTGACTTTTGGTTGGTCAGTTAAGAATGGTTTGTTGGGTTTGTTTTTACCACAAAACATGCACACAGATTCATATCATCATTCCATGACGTTTGCACAAGGTCATTATACCCTTGATCAAACTTGTTTACATTGATACTGAGATGTAGTGTTGAAGCTGCTGGGTTCCTAATAACTATTGTTGCATAAGACCCTGGCCTTCAGTTCCCATTGCATGCTGGGTAAATCTGCAGCGTAATTGCACTTTTATTATTATCTGTGTGTGTGTGTGTGTGTGTGTGTCTTATCTTTTGAAATGATTGGCTAATCCTCTTAAAGATTCTAGAAAAAAACTGCTAGTATTTCTCCCAGAGAAATTATCTTATGTTATGCATTTGTAAAACACATATGGTTTGTTAAATTTTTGTTTGAAGTTCTTTTCATTTGCAGAGCGATAAGAGAGTGGAAGTCTCAAAAGATACTTAAAGTATTTTATGCAGTATTTGAAAGTGTTTGTGTGTGAATCATGTCTGAAAATGTTAATCATAACTGGACTCTATGCAAGACAATCTATGTATCTACTTAAATCTATGAAAAATAAACTTTTGTAAATACTTTCATAAAATATCTGTTTTCAAATGCAATACTTTTCACCCCAAATCTTCACAAATGCCCTATGGTAGGTTATTTTATAGTTTAATAAAATTGTATCATTTAATACAAAAACCCTATTACGATTAAAGGAAAACCACATCACATGGATTACTATTAATATAAATACCAATGCTGTACAGATTCAAGCCTAAACAAACCAACCGAGTATGAACTATGAATAGCCTCCATCATGCTTGATCGTTTAAAATCCTGTACAATTCTATTATCTACCAGAGGTGTTTTAGCAAAGGTCAAGTCACAATAAAAAGCAATGACCAACAGTTTTTCCATCTTGTACTTGACACTAGTGAACAAGCAGTATGTAAGTCTCTTCCACCATGGAGGCGGTAGAACTTGGGTTAATGAATGAGGGAGTTCTATAAAAAATGTATCTTAAAAACGGAATCTTATTAATGCCCCGGGTGAAGCGGGTTAGCGTTGATTACATTCGTTTCGGAACCGGGCTTCCTCCTGGTCGTGAGCCCGGTGCCCCGTTTTGGCCGACGTCGAAGTCAGCTCAAAAAAAAAATGACGAAGTAGTGGAGTAATAAGTAGGATTCTGTGTTTTCACATACAAAAATGTTGCTTTTGATAAAAAGGCTTTATCTGCCTTCCTAATGAAACTAGTTTGAAAATGTGAACAACATGATGACAACATGACCGAGTGGCGAGATTACTGTTCGATTTGAGAAGGGTGCTCCTCCCTCCTGCCCGCATTTAATAGCACTCCCTCAATGCTAACAATACCGCTCTCGGACCCCCAGGCAGTTTGACTGTCAGGGGCCAATAGTCTAATGGAGACACTGAGGACCCTCCCCTACAACCATGCCCTTCTCCTCCGCCTGGCCATGAAGCATCATGAGGGGCTGCTGTGGCTCCTGGGGAGTCGTATCCTGCGGCTGAGGGAGCGGGCCAGCCGGTCCATGGCACCCATGGTTCCCCCTAGCTCCTTCCTGGAGGTCAGGCCCTCGATGTTCCCGCTGTACCACATGACCCAGCCTCCCAGGGACATGAGCATCAGTAGAGCCCCAGAGTACACCAGCAGGTCCCCAAAGTCCTGTCCCTTAATCTCTAATGGGGCGAAGACCCCCACCAGCAGAGCAGACACACCTAGCAGGTCCATCAATATGGCAAACACAAGGGCCAGCTTACAGTGGGACAGACCATCATAGTGCTGCGCCATGGTCACTCACCTGGGGGACAGAGAGGTGGGAGAGGTGAGGTGTGTGGCACATTGACAGACATAAATCTTGTGCATTGACATTGCTCTGTCGTAGCCGGCCGTGACCGGGAGACCCATGAGGCGGCGCACAGTTGGCCCAGCGTCGTCCAGGGTAGGGGAGGGAATGGCCGGCAGGGATGTAGCTCAGTTGGTAGAGCATGGCGTTTGCAACGCCAGGGTTGTGGGTTCGATTCCCACGGGGGGCCAGTATAAAAAAATAAAATAAAAATAAAATAATTATGTATGAACTGTAAGTCGCTCTGGATAAGAGTGTCTGCTAAATGACTAAAATGTAAAATGTAAATGTAAAATCACAATGGAGTCACCTCTGGCAATGATAGGGGGCTCACTCTAGGCCTACTGGTCGAGTAGGGGGATGTTGTATGAACATAAACATGACACCATGGCATGTATGTTCTGTAGCTATTAAAGTACAGGTATGTTTGAAATAATGTAACCATGGTCAAATAACTACAGTATGTTATTCAAATATTTACTGTGTCTGTGTATTTAGGCCTACACTTTTTTACCTTTTCATCTAACATGGTAGGTTCCTACAATATTCTTCAATGTATCAATTAATAAATCAATGAATAAATGTATCTTTATTCATAGGACAAACAGGTGCCACACCTGAGGCTATGATACTCCCAGCACAACCGAGACACTTTTGTGTTTCGATGCCGGTAAAAAAGCGGATTTAAACACAGAAAAACATAGCAGATTAACACTCACCTCATCACAGGTGCATATGCGTTTTGATTAGTATCTTTTCGATGTTTATCTCTTAAAAATGTAAGTAGAATCCACTCAAACTGTATCCTTCCGGTTCTTCACTGGCAGGTAAAAACAGTGACTCATGAGTGAATAATGTTACCTGACACCTCTCCACTCCCCCCTCACCTGAGCTTTTCTGCACTGACGAATATTATTGGTCCGGTGTCCTTTGGTCAGAGCAGCACTAAACGAAAGCAAGAAAAACCTGTCAAACAATATTTTACTTTTCTTTTCACACTGACATTTCTTTTGGAATATGAAATATAATGTATATACTGAACAAAAATATAAATGCAACATGCAAAAATGTCTTACGATTTTACTGAGTTACAGTTCATATAAGGAAATCAGTCAATTGAAATAATTTAATTAGGCCCTAATCTATGGATTTCACATGACTGGGCAGGGGCGTACACACTTGGGCGCCAGGCCCACCCACCGGGGGGCCAGGCGCAGCCAATCAGAATGAGTTTTTCTCCACAAAAGGGACAGAAATACTCCTCTGTTTCATCAGCTGTCTGGGTGGCTGGTCTCAGACGATCCCGGCAGGTGAAGAAGCCTGATGTGGAGGTCCTGGGCTGGCGTGGTTACAGGTGGTCTGGGTTGTGAGGCCAGTTGGACCTACTGCCAAATTCTATAAATTCTCTAAGATGCTTATGGAACATTTCTGGGATCTTTTATTTCAGCTCATGAAACATGGGACCAACACTTTACATGTTGCGTTTAGATTTTTGTTCAGTATATAATATAATGGGTTCTTATTTAATAATTAACAATTAATACAATACACAAGAGCTTTCCATTGATAAAGATGTGTATTTACAGTGCGAAGCCTGGGTTGACACAGCTGGTAAGGGAACACTGACTGTACAGCAGCGCCTTTTCGTTACAAACAAATATTGGTACACGGTAGACTCTCCCTTAGGTAACCGGAAATGAGGGCGAAGGACGTAAACAAGGCTTGTAAAATAAACGCTAAATTGTTATTGTTCTAGCTAGGTACGAAAGTGCACAGAATGAATGGGATTTACGTATGAAATACGGTGTTATAACGACTGAATAACGGTTCGTATATCATTGATTTGTGGAGAACTCCACCAGAAAATAGTTTGTGCGTAAAAGAAGCAGCTAGCTTGCTACTAGTAAAATAGCTAGCTGCTGATTAGCTAGCTAGCCTGTGTAAGATTAGAAGACTCCTTATAGCAATTTGATATGTAACGTTAGCTAGCTAACGTGTCCATTTTTAATTATACATCTTATAAGCAACCGTATGTTGAACATCGTGAATAATGTGCTAATATAACTTGCTAGTATGCTCGCAAGTGTAACGTTAGACAAAGGGGAATAAAGCGATCTGTGCGACGTAAGTAGGTAACTTATGCATCTCAGCTGAGAATTGCCATACAGTAACTACTAGTAATTACATATCTAGTGGCATAATTGCATGCACGAATGCTTAGCAAGCTGAAGGCAACACTTCAAAGTTATTACAAAACTGAATGCATACATTTGCAACGAAACATCGTCAATGGGAGTTGTTTTCCATCGTTGGATGTTGTGTGCCTAATGCAATAAATTAATAAACCTGTATTGTTTCTGTACAATGAAGGGTGCACGAGATGCAGGAGGGAAATATGAATGATGTTGTGCCTACCTCCAAGAACCACACAGGCTCCCACCCCATGCAGAGTAAGATTATGAAACCTCCTTCTAAAATATGCATCATTGATATAGCTGTGTATTTACCTCATCGTGACAAAGTGATAACAGTTATTTAGCCATAATGGTGCATGTATGCATGGACTACAGTATATTTCTCCCTCTCTGTAGCTCCGAAGAATGAGGACGCCTATGAAATCTCCATTCCCTTTGAGGAGAACAACTTTGAGCAGCAAGGCTTCTTCAACCAGAATGAACAGAGTTTTGACGGTTCATATCAAAGCTTTTACTTCCTACTAGATCAGAGCCCATAGATTAATGTAGTTGAATGACCATCTGGAAGGACAGTCCAGTGAGTCCACTCACCTGGTTTCTCCGGTGTGAATCAGTTAGTGATTAAGATTAATCCTGATATTCACTCCCTGACCCTTAACTTCCTGTGTGGGTTTCTCAGAGTCGCCCCCTCCCTCGGGCGCCCCCCCACCAGGCAGCTCGTACCTGCTGATCACCAACCTGCGGACGCAGCTGCAGATCTCCCTAGAGAAGAACTCGTGGCTGCACAAACGCATCGAGGACCTGGAGGAGGAGAGGGACTTCCTGCGTTGCCAGCTGGACCGCTTCATCTTCTCTACCAAGACCCAGGGCCATCAGAACCAGGGCCCCAGCGAGAGCCAGTACAGCAACGGTGAGAGAGGGGCATGGAGAGGGTTTGGGAAGGAGGATGGACACTGGGGGGATACAACCAGGATGGAGATAGATGTATTGTGATTAGAGAAGTTCTAACATGCTGACCACACCACCCGCGTTGCGTGCACGAGCGTTGCAAAATAAATGTACACATACATGTTATTCAATCATTTCATCCAAACTGCTTGCACGCGTCAATCAGCATCTGCGTAGCCAGGCGCTAAAATAGAACTTGGTTCTATTTTAGACGCTTGATGTGCTGCAAGTCCCGCCTCTCCCATCTCCTCATTGGTTTTTAGGAGCATATACCCACGTGGATTATTGAAAGATGGAGGTCCACACTCCAGTCCATTTGGTGGTGGTAATGCACCTTAAATATGGTTGCCAACCGCCATATAAAATCCACAGAAGAAGAAGAAGAATGAACAAGGAGAAAAACTAACTAGGTTTCCCCTTTTTATCTGTGGATTTTGTATGACTCAACATGGGTAAAAATTCTAAAAAGATCCAGCTAGAAAAAGGACCATATTCATTTCAGGTAAAATAACAACCAAATGTTTATTTTCCAGGACAAAATAGCTAGCAACAGCAAGCTAGCTAAATGTCCATGAACGTTTCATTTGTGTTTCGACCTGTTCCCAAATTAATATAGTTGGTCCACAGTTGGTTTTGGTATTTTAACCTGCGTGTAATGAACGCGTCTGGTGGGGATAGACAAAACCAGCATGCAGACGCATGCGCGGAGCCAGTTTGGTAAGCATGTAAGAGAACTTACTTTTTACAGGCATAGATTTATTCTCAGGAACCATTGTTTTTCCTCCTGCAGGCTATGACTCTAGACGTTTTGAATGGAAGGCGAGGAGAGAGGGAGAACGGCCAGCTGGTAAGAACTGCTTTATTACCTCACTAGTCCCTTGTTGTTCATGATGCCTGTATCTAGATCTGGAGCATATTCAATACATTCTCATCACCTCTCACCACTACTGGCCTCAGTTCACTGATCACCCTCATTGATCTTCTCCTTTTCCGATCGTTAACCCTTTCAGAGCAGAAGTCAGAGCCACAGCGTTTCACCTCTCGTCAGATATTCCAGCGAAGACCCTCCCCCACTGCCATGGCCCCACCCAAAAACCACACTTCCTGCACGATAGCCAATCAGATGGCCGCGATGAGCTCCATGTTCAGCTCCGGGGCCTCCCAGACCCTCTTGCAGGGGCACAGCAGTGGAAGTAGCAGCACTAACAGAACCACCATGAGTGACATGAATGCACACGGGAGTGTAGGGCCAGGTAAGGGGATCCAGACTAGAGGTTGACATGGGAACAGGACTCTTGCAGGTTCAACGGGATTCCGGCAGGAATGGGAGGGAAGTTCTAGGGTCAAGTTCAGGACAGGATGGGAGTCCACAGGGACGGGCAGTACAGGAATAGTTATAAGTGAGGGGAGGTTTTTTGGGGGGGGTTCTAAATATTTAATGTGTGGAGCATTTCATAAAAAAAATGAACTGTGTAGGCCTAATATAGTTTACTTAATAAAAATATTTAAAATTATTTGTAATTTCCGCCCTCCCCCTTCTGTCGGCTCGCGCCTCGCTCCAGTTGTAGCCAGTCACTACTTTACCTCAGATGCCAACGTATGTCAGTGAATGATGAAGCCTTCAAGAGAGGAATTGCAGTATCTCGTTGCAGCCAAGGACCCATCACTAACATTAGAGCCATTAAAAGGAAAGAGTGATGTTTTAGCTAAATGTGATAGAGTTGTCAAGCAACTAAGTACACGGCACCAACCGGAGAGCAAGACAAGCGGCATGAAGCGGCATAGCTGCTCTACCAACAATGTTAGCGGTCAAGCCCAATTGTTTGCGTATTTAACTAAACCTGTGCCATCTGAGGTAAAGAGTAGGATGGCCGATAGGGTGGCAGATACGGCCTCCGGCATTTCATCTTGTTGAGGGCCAACATCTGGTAATGTGGTTGCTATCAGCTGTGTGTGAACTGCAGGCAACTGTCTCGTGAGCGCTGCGCAGCAGCCAAACGAACCAGTTGCTATGGTTACCATATATACAGTCATTGATGAAGACTACTCACACGCAGAGTGGGGGACAGAGATGAGCAGCTAATGGAGGAAGTTATTTCTGATTTCTGTGCGTAAAAAATTGGGATTTTTATCTGGATGGGAAAGGAAAGTTCTGGGGTTATAGAACTGTTGCGGCTTCAGGACAGTACAGGACCAGACATTTACATTTACGTCATTTAGCAGACGCTCTTATCCAGAGCGACTTACAGTTAGTGAGTGCATACATTTTCATACTGACGGGACAGGAATGAATTTTCACTTCCGTGACAACCTCTAATCCAGACTATGAGCACATCTAGTCTATCACATCTAGTCTAAAGTTGTTTTTTATCACGGTCTTGTTTGTCATGTTCTTGTTCGTCCGTTTCAGATTCCCTGTCCCTCCTGGGGGAGGCCGAGGAGTTCCTGGAGCAGGATGGCTACATGAACGAGGAGGAAATGATTTCAGGAGAGGAAGTGATGGCAGAGGGCATGAGCAGCGGTGGGCACCCAGGGATGAAGAGGAGGCGGGTCTTCCGAATCACCAGGGAGAGGCAGAGAGGTGAGGGACAATGGCAGCCATGTTAATACACGTCTTACTCAGGCCAGGTTCGAATGCTTTGGAAATGCTTTGTTCCTTCCTTCCTTGAAGTAGGCCTAATCAATCCCCATCTCCTCCCCCTCTAGTCAAAGACGCTGCAGGGGTGCTGTTCCGCTATAAGAAGATCCTGCTGACCTACCAGCGGCTGAAGAACATGTCCAAGGCCTTCCAGATTCACGGGGTGGACCGCAACACGGTGGCCTCCACCACGCCCATCGCTGAGATGCTGCTGGTGGCCCCGGAGAAGGTGGCGGAGGTGGGCGAGTTTGACTCGTCCAAGGAGAAGCTGCTGGACTACGCACGCCGCTGCTACATTGCCCTGGACGAAGAGACACTCAGCAGGGTGCAGGCCCTGAAGAAGAACAACCTGCTACTACCCATCTCCTACAGGTTCAGACACTGATGGGGGGAGGGACACTGGGGATGAGGGGAATCAGGGAGTCAAGGGGATGGGGGGGTGCTCTGTGGGGAGAAGGGCTTCATTTTGTCATGGAGAAGAGCAGGGTGTGACTTTTGGAGAAGGTCGTCACTCAACCGTCTCCCTAAGATTCAGACATTTATGGAAAGTTACGATTTGTGTATGGGTGTGCTGGATATTTAGGGGAGGTTGTTGCCCATCTCATACACAGAATCTGTTTTCTATTCTTAACTATTTGTTAAGAATCCTTTTGAAGCAGAGGTCATGAACTATAGCATTCCTTATTTCTGACCAGAGTACTATTGAACTTTGTAGTACTTTATTTCTGTGCAATTTTGACACACAGGGCCCCATTTTGCAACGCCAAAAAGTGGTGCTATTGTCTGAAGAGGCCGTGCTACTCCCAAATACTTACAGTAGCAGCATGAAGGTACAGTGATCACATCGTACATTTGTTGCATTCCAAACTGGCTCTTTATTTTCATCGTACTTGAAATAAGTGCCCCGCTGACTATATTTGAGGTAATACGGTCTTTTTTGACGATCATCTATTTTGCGCTGTCAGAATTTCACCTTTTAGTGTCTTCATGTAAAAGTGGTGTCATATTCTGC
The DNA here is from genome assembly GCF_964263955.1 of Coregonus lavaretus. Classification (NCBI taxonomy): domain Eukaryota; kingdom Metazoa; phylum Chordata; class Actinopteri; order Salmoniformes; family Salmonidae; genus Coregonus; species Coregonus lavaretus. The sequence continues at coordinate 51,381,921 of NC_139990.1, read as the reverse complement.
ACACTCACAAAAGCAATGCCAATACTATAAATACATCTTTATTTACAGATACATGTTTGTTGTTTGAATAACATTCCCTCATTGTCTTTTTCCTAGCACTTCAAAAACAAGTGTATTATTTGTGCACTTAAATTATGACCTTATTTAGATATAACAAACAGCCCATACCTAGTGATTTTGGATCTGTCTCTCATTTCTCCAGGTTGAAAGGAGGAGAGGATTCTCTTAAAGAGAAGGAAACTGACACGACCACAAACTGAACAAAGCAAAGAATAGCTGCACACTCTATTGCTCCGATTCAAACCTCTAGTAGAATAATTCCAGTGTTCCGTCAGAAAGCTTCCAGGTTCTGAAACAAAGGAAGTTAGCTAGCTGACTGACCACTGGTGTTGTCTGCATCAGAACAACAGAATAAGCAGATACTCTTTGCTTTGGAAGAAGGATGGGGCCAGTTTTGGGAACAGTGCTACTGAGAGGCTAAGCTGTTGTACCACAAATACATCACCTAGTTTTTTTTGCACCAGAATATATTCTGTCACTTTAAAGTGCCACTGTAGCATACAGTTGTGAGATGTGTAATTTGACTGAAGTGTGGTGCAGTGTAACATCACATACCCTTTGTACTGTTTTACGAAGATTAGTTTTTTACTATAATTGTAGTATGATTTACTGTGCTGTTTCACTATCAGTTGAGATTTGTGCTTTATTTTTCCAGTCCTCTACTGCAATACTTTGTTTGCTTGGGAATAATTTATTACAAAAAGATTGCATACTATTAGGTTGATCTTTTTTGTGTTCCAATAAGCTCAGTGATTTTCACAAAAGGGACAAAATGCAAAATGTTGATTTTTATTTGAACATATGTCTATGTACATCAATATCAATCACCAGTTCCCCATTACAATTGCATGTGAAATTAACTCTTGTTGGTCAGTTGTTTTGACAGAGCTGTTGTTGAACTTAATAATGATGTTAAAAAACAATAGCAGTAGTATTGGCAATGGTGTAATATAGTGGTATATTGTGTGTTTTTTATACAGTATACTGGTACAAGGAATTGCTGAGACCCCAGGGTACCTCTCACTTTAAACTTCATGTCTTAGTTATTCACAACACAAACTCACCCATGGACAGGTATCAGTGTGTACAACTGCTGAAATCATGTTATGTTCCAACACCTTTTATACGGGTCAGAGATGTCATTTTTACTTTAATAAGGAACCAATAATTTAGTGAAAGATGCAGTACAACCTGTATCTTTTAAGATACCGGTCTCTGTGTGTGCAGCGTTAAAAAATGTTTAATATTGTATCCTATATTCAAAAACTGAAAATGTTTGGTTGATTATACAAATTGTATGGACTGTAAAAATAGAAATGCCATTAAAGCATTTGATTTCTTTTAAAAAATCATGATTTGACTTATGTTTCTCTCTGAAGAGTGAGTGAGTAGAAAGGGAGTTGCTAGAGGAAAAACATGCAGCTCCCCTGGGTCAAACTAATTTCTGTTGTAATCACAGATCTGCGAGGTTGTTTCTGAAATCAATAAAAGGGAATGTAGCTTTCACGTATCCAATACATAATATAATGTCAAATGTTAGAAAATAGCATGCATTTTGTAAGAACTTATTGTTTGGTGCTAGGGCAAAGAGAATATACTGTCTACATGTTTTGCAGGTTGAATAACAGGCCAAAGGGGGCGCTAAAAGTTAAAGGTGTATATCAACTTCCGGTGTCACGGGGTGCCTGGGAGACGGAACGCAAAAAGCGGGCATAACGAACATATCCCGTATTTTCTCCTTGTATACATTTAATTGCAAAAAATATATTGGGACGACTCAAAACACTCTTACAACATCAACAGGACGAACGGCATAACATTGGATGTGCAATTGTACTAGCATATCCTTATTCACTCGACTTGCTAGCATTAGCTCGCTACCACGACTCCTTCAAGAACAGGCCCCAGCCTGGACTTTGCTTTATCTAACTAGCTAGCACAATATAGCACGTTTTCTTCGTCAATGTTATTGTCTGTTCTTAGTGTAAACTAGAACCACATATTTATAACTCACCTGGAGTTGTTTATGTTTAAGTGTGGTTTATTTTGATATTTCTAAACCGTTGCATTGGTGGTGTGTAGTTAGTTAGCACTTAACTAAGTGTGCTGTGCACTTTTTCGCTAGCGACCGCGCCGCATTCCCGTCCATTTTACAGTCAAATAAGAAACCGCAATGTCGGATTTCGACGAATTCGAGAGACAATTGTCTGAAAACAAACAAGGTAAGCTAGCTAGTTAATCACTTATGTTTTATAACCAGGTTCTAAACTAGCTAGTTAGCAATCGCATATCATCACAACACAAGCTGGCTAATTTGCTAGTAGTAGCTGCTAGAGCCCACACTGTCGCAGTTGTCGTCCCAGGCACATTCGTATGGCAGATGTGGCTATAACTAGCTAACCCATTGTTTATAAGTAACGTTATTTCTGTCACTAACAGGCCCTGTTGTGAGCCAGCTAACGTTTTACAGCTCTGTATATGTTGAAGTTGCCAGTTACAATATGAATCATTGAAAAGTTAAAATCTCTTGGCCATACAGTAGCTATATCCTATGAAAGTAAACACGTTATCCATCCTCTTGCCCCCTGTGCTATCTTCTCTCCTCCCCATCTCTATGATCATCTGTAGCTCAGTTGGTAGAGCATGGCGCCAGGATAGTGCGCTCGATTCCCGGGAACACCCGTACGTAAAATGTATGCACGCATGACTGTAAGTCGCTTTGGATAAAAGCGTCTGCTTAATGGCATAGCTATATTATTTTAACTCAACCCCCCCTCTGTTTTTTCTTCCCCTTTCTCTCCTCCCTCCTCTGTTTTTCTCTCCTCCCTCTTCCTGTTTCACCGGTCCTTCCCTTTTCATTCCCTTCCTCCAGCGGAGAAGGACAAGGAGAACCGCCACCACCGTCGCTCCCCCTCTCGCAGCCGCAGCAGAGAGAGGAAGAGGAGGAGCAGAGACAAGGACAGACGCAGCAGGGATCGCCGTGGAGACAGCAAGGAGCGCAGACCAAGACGCAGGTAACTACAGCATTGTCTTACTGCACGCTCTCAGGCGTGTAAGAGACCTAGTATGTGCAGGTACTACATACTGGTTAAAGTAGGACTATCTGCACACCTGATGAGTGAACAGTATCAGCACACTTGGAAAATAAGCAACCCATGCAACACTGACTCTACCTCGCAAAATCACTGTACCTCGCAAAAAGTTTAAATGTGAAATAGAAAGCTCTCACAAGCACAGCATTATTCCTCTGAGGTAGCCTTCCTATTGTCCTGACAGTGAGATGCAACATTGTGGAGGAAGACCCACATCTAACAGTGTTCACACATGTTGAACATTCTACACCTGGACCCTGAAGTTGTTTTAGGATGCATTTGTTTTAGTGGAAAGAGCCATAGCGTGCACTTACTAGACCTCAGTGTTCTGTAGAAGTATAGGTGCCTAATTCCAAATCGGCCCCTAGCCCCTATCCCTAGGCCCTACTAGTAGATCTGAAAGGAGTGGATGTGGTGATAGCTCCAGCAGAAGGCCATATTGCTTATACCTATTCAATCCTTTAGGATCTATGTGAAGTTCATACAAACAGTGGCTTGGGGCTAATTTCGAATTGCACTCTAGTTCCACTTCCTGCAGTGGAACTACCTGTGACCAGGGTTGGAGTGAAATGAAATGTGAACTCCTTCCAATGTCATTTCAGCTCACCATCCCAACAACAACCCCAAGAGATTGCTGTAAGGTAATACAGCAAACTAACACAGATTGTTTCTGCATTATTACAATATCACTCCAGTCACTCTAGCTAATGATCCTTCCTCTGATTGTGTACTATCCACTCATGTTTACGGCAGCGTATTATATTCTGTGTATACCATTGTGTGGGAAGGTTTTGGTAAGGGGTTTCTATTGAGAGAGAAAAACAAAACTGTAGGGTCAACTCTGTAATAATGGGATAGATTTGTATGGCTCTGTGACATCATCCACTATTAATGTCATTTGAAAGTAGTATGTAATTTTAAATCACTTGTATTTGTAAAAGTTATAGTTAATTTAAGACATCGATTCAGAAGTGTAAACCTGGGGTTTGTCATAGACGGGTTAAAGAGAAGCTGTAGGTTTCTCTAAAGGCCTAAACGTCTTTTTAGGGCTTGACTCACAGGACATCAGAAGTAATGACTTCTATCTCTGTTTCCCCCTGCACTCCTTTGTTGGTCTTTCTGTCCTCACTCCTCCTGTCCTGTGTTCTCTCCATCAGTCGTTCCCCGCACCGTGAAACCAAGAAGAAGAACAAAGTGAAGAAGTACTGGGACGTCCCTCCTCCTGGCTTTGAACACATCAGTGTGATGCAGTACAAAGCCATGCAGGGTAAGAGGCCTCACTTCATCATCCTCTTCCTCTCTCCCTTGTTCGCTCTCCTCTCTCTATTTTCATCTACTCTATTAAACTATTTGGCCCTCGTTTGCCCTCATATTTAACTGAGTTCTTACTAATACTGTCTTGTTGTGGAAGCTGTATGAATGTTGTGTTTTAAACGTGTGACTTCTCCTCAAGCTGCGGGTCAGATCCCAGCCACGGCCCTGCTGCCCACCATGACCCCAGACGGCCTGGCCGTGACCCCCACTCCTGTCCCTGTGGTGGGAAGCCAGATGACCAGACAAGCCCGTCGGCTCTACGTGGGGAACATCCCCTTCGGCATCACAGAGGTCAGTTAGCTCCTGGATGGATGTAGGGCCGGAGATCAGAGAGATGGAGTAGGTAGATGTTGTCCCAAACCACAGATACAGGTTAACAGGGCTCTACAGTGCCACCATTTTACTCACATATGCGCCTAAATATGTAGCTGTGCGAACTGGAATTTTAATTTAGGAGGACCAGTGTGCCTAGAAAAATTAAGGATTCTAGCTTAAGGATAGGGGCTGGGCCATCTGATTCTATCAACTAGTATTTCAAGCTCAGGGGGATCAGAGAGTGAGTAGTTGTTGGAGTGAGTCTTTTCCAGAGTATTGCCTTAATGTCTCTCCCTGTGTAGGAGTCCATGATGGATTTCTTCAACGCTCAGATGCGTCTGGGCGGTCTCACTCAGGCTCCAGGAAACCCTGTTCTTGCTGTGCAGATCAACCAGGACAAGAACTTTGCCTTCCTCGAGGTGGGTCTCAACACCCACTTGACAATACTCAATACTGGAGAATAAATATGGCCTTCCTCAATAGTCCAAAATGACCTATTTTCCTTTTATCTGAGCTGTATGAAATAATCTGACAGGTGAAAGATAACCCTCTACCTTTCTAAAACCTGGTGTGTGTTTGTCGTCCCATAGTTCCGCTCAGTGGATGAGACAACCCAGGCCATGGCGTTCGACGGTATCATCTTCCAGGGACAGAGTCTGAAGATCCGTCGTCCCCATGACTACCAGCCCCTGCCCGGCATGAGCGAGAACCCCAGCGTCTACGTGCCTGGTCTGTCCGCCTGTCTGTCTCTCCAAACATCTCTGGCTGGCTACTTCACTCTATTTAGTCCATCTTTAAACCCTTCTTAGTCTGGCCTATTTGACCTCTTCACCCCTCTATAGGATCAGACATTTATATCCTGTCTGGATGAAGGCTGTTTATATCAAAGTTTGGCTGACTTTAAATAACTTCTCTCTGTGTAGGTGTGGTGTCCACAGTGGTGCCTGACTCAGCCCACAAGCTGTTCATCGGGGGCCTGCCCAACTACCTGAATGACGACCAGGTCAGTGAGCTAACCGTAACCAGCTTAGCCTTCTAACCAGGCCACCTGGAGCCACCTACTGGGCCATATTGGGGCGTGCTGGCTGGCTGCTCACCTCCCTTGACGTCCCAGTCTGGCCCAGTGGAAACCTCCTGTTTCTTCACATGCCTAGTCAATGCTGGACGCGGTTAGCAGTGTACTGGAGTAACACTGTTGATGGAAGCCAGACAGCTTGAAAGACATCTAATAGTCTGAGATGTTAAGTGTCCAACAATGTCTCCTCCCTCGTCTGACTGTTGTCCCCTTTCCCCTGTCCCTTCATCTTTTCCCCTCTGGTCTCTATGGTAATCTCACCCCTTCTCTCCCTGTGTTCTCCAGGTCAAGGAGCTCCTGACATCGTTTGGGCCTCTCAAGGCTTTTAATTTGGTCAAGGATAGCGCCACAGGTTTGTCTAAGGGTTATGCGTTCTGTGAATATGTGGACGTCAACCTGAACGACCAGGTCACCATGGAGAATCAGGTAGCTAAGCAACCCATTCATTTTTACTTCTTCACACACCATGTAATGGTTTTGGATTTGTTCAAATTTTTACAATATCTCTTCACATTTTTGATTACTCGCGTATCAATAAAAATGTAAATGAAGGAGCATAACTCAAGATTCTTAATGTTATTAAAGGGGAACTATATTGCTCCTCAGCTTGAGGTATTATTAATAAAATGTATTATGTGTTTCACATGTAATACTTTAGCCCCCACAGCAAGACACATAACTCTTGCCAAAATGATGTCATATGGTTACACTCCCAATATTTCAGGGTAATCTGTTATGATTGAACTGAATTGCAGTAAAACATTAATAAAACCTTTGAAAATGACCATCTGTAGAAAGTAAATTCAGCTTTTGATTGTGTTCTTGAAAGGGGAATTTCAGTTTGAAATGTGTAGAAGTGCATAGACCCTGGGGGTTGTCCCTGCTGATGATTGACAGCTGTATTAACCACTTGGAGATGCCCTGTCCCCACAGGCCATAGCAGGACTCAACGGCATGCAGCTGGGAGATAAAAAACTCCTGGTGCAGAGGGCCAGCGTGGGATCCAAGAACGCCACTCTGGTAAGACGGGGTAGAGGATATTGTGCAGAGGGGGTAGAGGATCTTGTGCAGAGGGGGTAGAGGATCTTGTGCAGAGGGGGTAGAGGATCTTGTGCAGAGGGGGTAGAGGATCTTGTATAGAGCAGAGAGAGACGAGGGGGAGCATATGTTGTGCCCTTGGGGCGACCAGTGCTGTGTCTGTTCTACTTTTCCAATCCCTCAAGGCATGTTCTGTATCAGAGGAAGGCCCAAAAATTGTCAAAGACTCCAGTCACCCAAGTCATACTGTTCTCTCTGCTACCGCACGGCAAGCGGTACCAGAGTGCCAAGTCTAGATCCAAACGGCTCCTTAACAGCTTCTACCCCCAAGCCATAAGACTGCTGAACAATTAATCAAATGGCCACCCAGACTATTTACACTGCTGCTACTCACTGTTTTTTATCTATGCATAGTCACTTTACCCCTACCTACATGTACAAATTACCTCGACTAACCTGTACCCCCGCACATTGACTCGGTAACCCCTGTATATAGCCTCGTTATTTTATTGTGTTACTTTTTATATATATTTTTTACTTTAGTTTATTTAGTAAATATTTTCTTAACTCTATTTCTTGAACTGTATTGTTGGTTAAGGTCTTGTAAGTAAGAATTTCACGGTAAGGTCTACACCTGTTGTATTCGGCGCATGTGACAAATACAATTTGATTTGATACATCAACACTACTCCAACCCTCCTCTCTCCCCCTCCAGACGAGTATAAACCAGACCCCGGTGACGCTGCAGGTGCCGGGCCTGATGAACAGCTCAATGACCCAGATGGCCGGCCTGCCCACAGAGGTGCTGTGTCTGATGAACATGGTGGCTGTGGAGGAGCTGGTGGATGAAGAGGAGTACGAGGAGATCGTGGAGGATGTGAGGGACGAGTGCAGCAAGTACGGCCAGGTGAAGAGCATCGAGATCCCCAGACCTGTGGATGGGCTGGAGGTCCCCGGCACTGGCAAGGTGAGAGAGAGGCTACTGTCTGTCTTCAGCTTTATGACTATGCCTTTTTGAATAATCTCTGTTGACACTCCTTACATTTCATCTCTATCCCTCTCTCCATCTCTCTGTCCTATAGATCTTTGTGGAGTTCATGTCGGTGTTTGACTCCCAGAAGGCAATGCAGGGTCTGACGGGCAGGAAGTTTGCCAACCGGGTGGTGGTGACTAAATACTGCGACCCTGACGCCTACCACCGCCGAGACTTCTGGTAGAGGATGACGACAGATGAAGAGAGCGAGGGGGGTGGATTGCCCTATTTCAAATCGACCCTTAACCCCCCACCACCTAGGCACTTGTTTTGACCTGAAAAGGTGTGAGCGACATAATGTTTCACCTAGTCCATCAGAAGGCCAGGTGGAGCTAAGAGAAATACCCGGGGGTAGGGGCTAGGGATCCATTTGGTATTGGGCAAAAGAAGGGAGAGATGGAGAAAGGTTTGTATTCTGACGAAAACCAAGAGGGTCATGGGAGGGAGGGGGGGGGGTTAAAAGATTTTTGCGAATTGTGTGTCGTAACAGGTCAGGGGTAAATGATTTTTATACTTTGTGAGGAAGGGATGGGGTCATTCTGGCGGGGGGGGGGGGTGGAACTTGCCACACCTTATGGTTTGTATTTAAATGGTGGGAGCCCGTTTTAAGTACTTTAGGAAGGTGAGCAGAGGAGAGGGGGAAGTGGACTGGTCTACTTTATAAGAGTGGTGGATGGATAGAGGAGTATTCATCATTTCATTGGGGGAGGAGGAGCAGGGGGTGGTGACATTTTTGATTTGACCAACCAATGTAGATAACATGATCAGATTCTTGTTGAGAAAAGGGGGAAGGAAAGGAGGATGTGTTAGAGAAGATGGGAAAGCTATTGACAGGATAGGATGGAAAGCTATTGACAGGATATAATGGAAAGCTATTGACAGGATAGGATGGAAAGCTATTGACAGGAATGGCCTCGTTTTGGGATTTTTCTTTCTTCTCAGATTTTAACCTTTACATTTCCTCATGTTTATTTTCTTTCATGTACATCAGCCTAAACCCATCCCTCTCTCCCTCACCCTGTGTGTGTGTAGAGAGAGGGGGAGAAGCTGTAACCATACATAACCAAACCAACTCCAATGTCATATTGGACTAATTTATCGGAATATCAGCTGTTGTGGTTCCAATACTGTATATTTACACTGTCACACACCTTGTATTTAGTCACCAGGGCCAGAGTTTGAGTACCGTACATTTAGAAAACTGCCTGTCTCTTTGTTGTATTTTTTATTTTTGGGATTGAAACCTTTCATCTAGTGTAAATTTATCCATCACCATTTTTAGCAGGCAAAATAATTCTGTCCCTACACCCTTACCCATAAGAGAGGGACTGGGAGAGGGGAAAGGCAGTGAGTGAGAAAAGATAGGCTTTTGAAGTTCTGAATTGTTATTTCTGAATTGTGAGTGGTAAATATAGGATTGGTGTTGAGTAGGGCTTAATCTGATTCTGATTAAAAGCTTTAATGTTATTTTTCATGTCACATTAGAGAATAGAATATATGGAGTACTCCATGTCTGTGCTTAGCAAGTTTGTCTATACATGGAGTCATTTCATGGCTTTGGTATTTTCAGGTAACACTGATTTGAGATTGTAGTCTATATTCAAGTTACTATTGTATTGCTTTGTCTGGAATATGAGTTTGTTTTTGTTATTCTTTTTTGCTTCCTGTTTCAAACCTACCTATAGAATATTGGACCGCTCATACAGAAATCTCTCTTTGGCCCGGGTAGCGTTTGTGTAACGTCTCACCTCAGCAGACAAAATAAAGGTATAAAGACTAATACCAATGGCTCCTGTTCTACTGCCCACAAATAGAATGCAGTATTTACTGTGGCCAAGTTATCAGGCTTTTAGGAACATAAAGTCTGGTACTATTGTGTGATTGTACACCTTGTCTGTTTAGTTAAGGAATGGGTCTGTTGTCACAAAGGATGAGATGGAGATGTGAAACAAATTCTTTTTTAACTGAAGGGGAGTGCAGTCTTTTGGACAGGTTCTCAAGGGTTCTATTCAATTGGAATGTTCAACAAAGATGTTCATAGTCTTCAAAAGGTTGTCCCCTCAAGTGTATATATGGTCTCACTTCTTCCTCATCTCTCCTGCAACCTTTGTCATTACTACTCCAAGGACCACCGGTTACACTATGGGTTTGAGAGGGAGTTTCCCATGATGCTTTCGGTTCAGACCTAGAGTTGGGCAGTACCAGTGAAATGTGACTTCCGCCCTTCCTGAAATTTGCTTTTTAAATGTTACCATGTCATTTAATTTCAACTTAATTTTTTTGGGAAAATGTGATTTCTTAAGTGAATTAATGGAATTAAAAATGGCTAAAACCACATGTAGTTTATAACAAGTGTGGATCTTTCATTAGTTTCTAATTTTCAAAAGTTTTAAACTGGATTTATGTTGCTCTTGGGGTTTCTGGTTATACACACTGAAAAGCAGGAGTTGACTAACAGTGCAAATAGACTGGGCTTGTATATTTACATTTAAGTCATTTAGCAAATGCTCTTAGCCACAACTTACAGTAGTGAGTGCATACATTTTCATACTGGTCCCCAATGGGAATGAAACCCACAACCCTGGCATTGTAAGCGCCTTGCTCTACCAACTGAGCCACACGGGACAGTTTTTTTTCATTGAAATGTCAAGGTGACAGGTTCAGAACCACAGTACACATAAACCTCAGCTGACTGGTCAGCAGTATTCATGGTTAGTGGCTTGCCTAAGTGGCATGAAAACAGGTTGACACTGCAGCCTTCAGTACTCCCTCTATACTCACCTGGGGCTTATTCAGGAGGGAACAGCTACAGAAATGTATAGTGCAGCACAGACATGACACTGTCATGGGAATAATGAACCGTGTCTATATATCCCATCTCTGCAATGTTGCACTCCACTGAGGAAGGCCAGCAATATGGTGCAATCCCTCCAGACCAGGCAGGTAGATGTTGCCAGAAAGCACATCATCTAAAATCAGTTTACCCACCCCTAATCCAATCCCAAGAGGGAAAACAAGACTGGCCTTAGATCGGTGTATAGGATCAACTTCATCCTACTCCAATGGAAATCAGGATAGAGACCCAGGGAAGATCTCAATTGCATGCTCCTCGCATCCTCTCCTCTTCTCCTCCTCAAAACCCATTGGATGAGAAAGCCAGAGGTCCCGCCCCTCTGACCTCCTCCAATAGGTTTTGAGAAGGAGATGAGAGAGGACGCGAGGAGTATGCAATTGAGATCTTTCCCCAGTAGCCCAGCCGTAGACAGGTCTGGTGCTGCAGTAGTAGATCCATGCACTGCTGCCCTCTAGTGGGAAGTCTAATCCACTGGCGCTTGTCATTGTCATTCCATACCACGCCTCCCCACTGATCTTCATTCAGAAAGATGGAACGCTGCGCTAGCACAGGGAGAGAGCAACACTAAACACTACACCAGGGGATGGAGGCTGTGTGTGAAAGCAGAGCACAATTTGTAAATGCATAGGTTTAAGGTTTAGATTTCTCTTGTCATGACATTACAGAGCAGTAGATCAAATAAACACGTAGTCTTTTCTTTCTCTTCTATGCAGTCCTTAGTTCACCTATAGCATATCTTCTAGATGACATCATGCAGTGTGTGTGCGTTACGGTGTGTGTGCGCGTGTGCGTTTTGGTGTGCGTGCTTGCATGAGTGTGTATGCGTGTGCGTGAGTGTGTTTGTGTGTGTGAGCGTGAGTGTGAGCATCACTCCGGTGGTTACAGGAGGACTTTGAGTGATGTGTAAATGAGAGTATGAGGCTGTTCACATCAGCATACAGTGTATTATTAAAGACCAGAGATTATCTGTGGATAAACACTGTCTTCCTATCAGACCATATGAGGGAGGAGGTGAGGTAAAGCCATACAGCGGGGACAGTGAGGCACGGTACCAGAGTCCACTCTAGAGCAACCAGAAAAAAGTTAAGAAATAAAGCACACAAGTATAATTATATTTTGACAGGGCAGCTAATTTGCAGAGGCAATATTAAATACTGTAGGCCACCTTTTTATGATTGATACCACATTAATTCAATGCATTTCAATGGCAAATCTGACCCCCCCCCATCCCCCATGCCCTGCGTGTTTCTGGACCCTTGCCCACCCACCCCAGGTGCTAGGAAAATTAATCCAGTTGAATGGACGTTCCCTGGCTATTCATCAAGCCGATACGTCCACCGTATTGTCCCATTTCTGAAAATAATCACCACCTACAGAACAAGCGTGTTGATATGCTGCAATCCCAGGAAGTGGTTGGGAACTGAGATGGGGGGGGGGGTATTCCTGTCAGCCCCATACCTCATTCGCTGAATTCCCCGTGACTCTCTGCCACTCGATCTCTCGCTCCCTCTCTCTACCTCAATTAGCTTTCCCTCTCGGTGTCGCTACTCTCTCTTTCTCTCTCTCTCCCTACCTTCATCTCTCTCTCTCTCTCTCTCTCTCTCTCTCTCTCTCTCTCTCACGTGTCATGTGTAACCCAAACTGTGAGCAATACAGCAGAGCAGGAGCTGGGTCATGAGGAAAGCTTCCATGAGACCAGGCTGGACCTCTGTCTACACTCTGCTTCTCTAACGGGATGTTCTGTACTATAGAACACTGACTGGGGTTCTGACTGTGCATTAGAATAGTGATTATGGTTATAATATTCTTTAGAATGTTGAATGGGGTTCCACTCTGCTTTAGAACAACGACTATGGTTCTTCTGCTCTACGGGAAATCAAAGTGTATGAAAGGTAGTTGTGTTTCTCCAACACACTCTCTTTTTCTACAACCAACTTATTTTCCCACACCTTTCCACCACTTATTTTCCTCTGTAGCGCTCTCTTTCCAGTGTGTTTCTGTCTGTCATTCTGTTAGTTGCAGTTTGTGTCACGCTCCCTTTCTTTCCTTCTGTCATTTTCCCTAATCCCTCTCTGTCTGCTCTGACTCTCTCTCTCTCTGTCTCTCTCTCTGTCTCTCTTTCTCTCTCTCTCTCTCTCGCTCCCTCTCTCTCTCTCTCTCGCCCTCTCTCTCTCGCCCTCTCTCTCTCGCTCTCTCTCTCCCTCTCTTCTCTCTCTCTGATTAACAGTGTGTTATGGATTGCTGTGAAGTGTTGTCCTGGCCTCCACTCATATAAACAGAGGCCCCTCCTTTGCCACCACTTAATGTCATTAACAGGTGGCTTTCTAAAATAGACACACACGCACTCGCACACACACTCACACACACACACACACACACACGCACGCACGCACGCACACATACACACACACACGCACAGACACGAACGGACACATGCATGGACACACGGCTAGACTGACACAGATACTACTGTTTTTACCCACACAAACGTCGCCTGTCGTCATTGCGGAAGACCACTCATAGCAATGCCTTTGCACAAAGGTTTTTATCCGGGTGCATGTTCACACTCAACGCTACATTAGTTTGATATCTTTATGGTTTTGTGACAAAACCATAAAGATTTCAAACAAATGTAGTGTTGAGTTTGAACATGCACCCGGATACACACAAACACACATTATGAGGGGCAGAGGCCAGTAGACAGAGTTAATCAACTACAGAACCAACCTACCCAGCAGTCCCTCCTCTTACTCTTTCCATATCCTTTACTTACCCCAACCCCTTAACACACACTGACTATCTCTCTCTCTCTTTAGCCCCATTTATACCTGGTTTTAACAACATGCATCCTTTGTCCTGATATTGTCCACATTCTGATTGTGCCCACATTTTTAGACAGGTGTAGACAATTAAAAGACGCATTGCAATCTGATTGTGATCAGATCTTTCTGACCACCCCCCGGAGGTAGTCAAGCATGCATTGTGTCTGGATATCTTACAATTGTAGACAGATCTGGACAGAGAAACCATTTAAATCATCATTACCCCACCTTCTAAAATCATTGACAGGTGCCACCATTTGATTTTGAAAGAATATCTCTCAGTTAATTTGCATACAGGGAGTGACCAGGAAATCTGGAAATGTGGGCGCAATCAGAAAGTAGACAATCAGGACAAAGGTCCCATGTTAGCACCAGGTGTAAACGTGTCTCTCTCTCTCTCTCTCTCTCTCTCTCTCTCTCTCTCTCTCTCTCTCTCTCTGTCTCTCTCTCTCTCTCTCCCTCTCTCTACCCCTCTCTCTCTGTCTCTCTCTCTCTCTCTCCCTCTCTCTACCCCCCCCCCCCCCTCTCTCTCCCTCCCTCTCACACACTCCCTCGCCAACACTCCCAACTTTCCCCTCTCTATTAAGTTTCAAGCTTCTTTCCATCTGAAGTGAACAACATAGCCCAAACAGGTCAGACTTACTTTTCTCATGGTTGTTATTGGTGCTGTGCTTTAGATCGTGCTTATAGCTGCATGTTGTGCTGGTTGCAGTAATGGTGGTTAAGTAGGAGAGAATGTTGCTGATTTTCACAAACAGATATGTTTTCTCCTAACATGTGTGACCAGTTAGAGTCTGCCGTTTTAGTTCTACTGCTCAACAAGTAATGGACAGATTCTTTTGAAAGGAAACATTTCTGCAGTCGAACTTAGTTTTGATGGTTGTCTACAAACGATTAGGTTTGATCTGATTTGTGGAACAGTTTGCTGTGTCATGGACATGGACATTGCACAGCAAAAAGTGACATCTAAGCAAGCCTAAATATCTTATCTTGAGTGATGATTCACTTAAAATTAGTGTTTCTTGTCTTACCAAGCTAAAATATATTACGTCATTGGCAGATATTTGGCTTCTTTTAACCTAAAAAAGGCTAAATATAAGTAATGTATCTTATTTGAAGATATATTTTCGAGATATTTAATTGTTTTATTAAAATAAGCAAAATGATCTGCCAATGACGTTAGATAATTTAGCTTAGCAGTGCATGATGTAATGGAATATCCATCCATGTGAGGTGTGTGTAATTCTACAGCTCCTAATTCAACTATCAGCAGCTACTCTTGTTAGTTTCCATTAGATTCAGTGATATGTCTTATGTTATAGATATAAGCTATAGGTTACTCAATGTGCAAGAGAAGTTTTGGTCTAGCCATTGGAAATATCTGATATAAATTTCTCTTTATTTTGGTTCTGTGGGCCGTACCATGATGCTATTTGACAGACAGTAAGTGATCCCTTCCACTGTGGTTGCCAGGTCTGTCAGAAGGACGTCTCAGTCCACCATTTTAAAAAGGGCAGAGAGTATTCAGCCTTTTGAGTTTGGCTTGGAGCTATAGATTGATAGCAGAGTACACACCTACTGGATTAATACACAGCAATGGAGGCTGGTGGGAGGAGCTATAGGAGGACAGGCTCATTGTAATGGCTGGAATGGAATAAATGGAACGGTATCAAATATATGGAAACAACGTTTGACTCCGCTCCTTTAATTCCATTCCAGCCATTACAATGAGCCCGTCCTCCTATAGCTCCTCTCACCAGCCTCCACTGCTACACAGAGTATCCACACTCCTGCCCCACAGTGCTATCACATCTAGATGGTCACTCAATGGACACTTTCATCCAAAGCAACTTACAAACTCACACGCTTAAACTGAACTGCTATCTCCCATCCTTGAATGCCCACTGCCCCAACTCAACCCTTGCCCCTAACCCCTCAGGCACTTGTGTAGATGTTAGAGGATTGTATGTATTAGCAATATACCAACTTACCCTCTTATAGGCTAGGAGGACTTTTCATCAGTTTTACTTACGTGCGTAAAGGGTAGGGGCAATGGGTTGATTTAGGATCGCAGTTTGATAGTAGAGAACCTACTCAATGGATCAAGTATTTCTCTTTTATTTTCACCTGCTGTCTGACTGGCTGTGCCACAACCTGGGACCTATGCCTGGGACACTCACTCACTCCACTGCCCTGTCCCCTGATGTGGGACCTATGCCTGGGACAATCACTCACTCCACTGCCCTGTCCCCTGATGTGGGACCTATTCCTGGGACACTCAACCTGTCCACCACCACTGTCAGCGCTTGGCATTAATTTCCACAGTCTGTGGTCTGTCAGACACACACACACACACACACACACACACACACACACACACACACACACACACACACTCACACACACACCCCTTGGTGTCCTGTCACTCACTCTGTTTAATCTTCACCACTAAGCTCCTCTCCCTCATCTCCTCCTAGATGTGTTTGGAACAACAGAAACTATACAGAGAGCTAGGACACACACACACGCACACACACACACGCACGCACACACACACACACATGGGCAAAAGATTCATGGTATCTGCGGGTATACATGATACATGTACACCGAGTGTACAAAACATTAAGAACACCTGTTCTTTCATTGAAATAGACTGACCAGGTGAATCCAGGTGAAAGCTATGATCCCTTATTGATGTCACTTGTTAAATCCACTTCAATCAGTGTAGATGAAGGGGATGAGACAGGTTTAAGCCTTGAGACAATTGAGACATGGATTGTGTATGTGTGCATTTGAGCGGGGTATGGTAGTAGGTGCCTGGCGCACCGGTTTGAGTCAAGAACTACACCTTTGCTGGGTTTTTCACGCTCCACAGTTTCCCGTGTGTATCAAGAATGGTCCACCACCCAAAGGACATCCAGCCAACTTGACACAACTGCGGGAAGCATTGGAGTCAACATGGCCCACCATCCCTGTGGAACGCATTTCGACACCTGGTAGAGTCCATGCCCTGACGAATTGAGGCTGTTCAGAGGGCAAAAGTGGGTGCAACTCAATATTAGCAAGGTGTTCCTAATGTTTTGTACACTCAGTGTAATGCAGAGTATTACTTTCAGAGGGGTATTAGTAGCAACCTGTTATCCACCAGGCTCAGCGAGGATCTGTAGGGGCTGACCCAGGGATACCTGGCTGGGATATTGGCAGGCGTCTGGGAGAAAACAGTAGCCTTTCCATTATGGCTGGCTGGTCCAGAGCAAACATAGTTCCTAATAGAGGATTTGATTCTCACCTTGACCCTGACAGCAGTCTGCTCAAATAGCTTGTATCTGGCTCATACTCTATCTGGTGCATAGGACAGCAACAAATAATTTCCAATCCTGGCAGTTTATTGATAATCAGAAACGATTTGGTGGGTGCTTATATTTGTACCATTTCACACATGAATTGAAAATGTGTTTTTTTGCATATCCCAACTCCCCCTGAGACACCTTCAGAGAGTGGGGTCACAGCCAGCCATTGTCAACAGCAACCCTGTAGCATTTAATGTTAAGTGCCTTGCTCAAAGGCACATTTACAGATTGTTTTGTCAGTGCAGGGATTCAAACTAGCGACCTTTCAGTTACTGTCCCAACGCTCTAACCACTAGGCAGCAACAAAGGATCTGTACTCCAGGCAGACTGGCAGTTTTATCCACAGAGAGGTCAGTGTTGGCCCAGTCAAGAGTTTCTTTCCCACCTGAATTTGATCCCCCTTTTTAGGGAATCATCATCTCTCTTGTTATGGATGGGGACAGAGTGTTTTGTCGTTGTTAACCGTTTTCTTCTTTTTTTCTTTTTCTTCTTTCCTTGTTTTTATTCAGGAGTGTTCCAGAACAATTAGACGCCATCCTTCCTCGTCACCCAGTCCTCTCCTCCTCCATTCTCTCCATCACTCCATTCTCCCATCTTTTCTACTCCCATACTGAACCGTCCATCTCTCTCTCCCCTTTCCTCCTCCTGTTCTCTCCGTTCTCCATTCTTCATCCCCACAGCAACCTCTGAACTGCTGTTATCTGTCTCTCTCTACCTTCCTCCTGTCTTCAACCTTCCTTTCTTATTTTTTGGGTTTGAGTTCACCTCCCTTCAATTATTTCCCTGCTTCTCTCTCTTCACCCTCTTTCCCGTCCTCTTCCCTCTTTCCCTCCCTTCCTCTCTCCATCCGGCCTCTCTCGGCCTCTGGTAGAGGTCACCATGTGGTCCAACTATATTGTCCAGCCGGAGGAGGATGGCCGTATGGGGGTGGTAGGAGCTGGGGCCCATGGGGGCCTAGCAGGGGTGAAGGGAGGGGGGCGTGCTCCAAGGCGGACCCCTAGGATGAGTGACAGCCAGGAGGGGAAGATCAAGCTGGCGTTCTTCGTGGCCATTGTGGGTGTGACCCTGACAGTGCTGGGGGTGGGGACAGAGTTCTGGGTGGAGCTGGCCATGCCCAAGACCTGGAGCAACAACCAGACATGTCAGACGGCCCACTACGGCCTGTGGAAGGGGTGTACCCGCACCCTGTGGGTAGACGACATCGACCCCGAGAGAGAGAGCTGCGGCCCCACCGACCTGCCCGGAGGTGAGGAACCTGTCTGTCTGTCTGTTGCATTAGGGCAGGCCATGAGTTGATTTTGGGGACAGGCTAGGTAGCATCCTTAGTGTCTCATTTTGATGACAACACTGTAAAAATGGGTTCTAACTAGAGGGAGTAAAGCTACGACCGGAAGTGACTTTTTCGTAGCAGGTTAGGAGAATTTACGTAGCAGGTTAGGATAATTATCGTGGCAGGTTAGGAGACTTAGGTTAAGGTTAGGAGAAGGGTTAGGGTTAGCTAAAATGCTCTCCTAACCTGCTACGAATAGTAACTTCCGGTCGTAGCTGTACTCCCTCAAATCACAACCGCAGAGATGGAGGTAACGATGGAGGTAACTGGGGCACTGATTTCATGACCAACCCCTGATCGCACTGCAGTGCTGTGTGTGTTAGTTAGGGCTTCCTCCCCTTCCTCTGCACTGATCTGTAAGCATAGGATAGGTGGAAGCAGTGTGGTGGATGTCTCCCAGGAATTTGCATCAGTGCAGCAGCAATATGTGGGTCTGTGTATGCATGTGTGTATTGTATGTATGCGTGTGTGTGCGCTTATGTATGTGTGTGTGCGCGCGTGCTTATGCAAACGTGTGTGAATAGGAGGCGTGTATGCCAGCCTTGCTGTGTGTGTATCTGGGTCATCCTACAGATAATGTGCAAATTGAGTCCTTAAAGGAATACTGCTTTGAAATGGAGCCAGTCTGAATTTGACAAATCTGAATGTGGCTACTGTGGTCTGTCAGTTAGTTATCTAGCTATAGGTATCAGATTTCTATCGCTGGTGAGTCAGAAAAGGATGTTTACAGTGTCCTTGTAAAATCCAACCTTTCAGTGAGTTTATATAAGACAGATGCTTCCCTTTTACTGCATAATGGAGCTTTTCCTTTTGGAATATTTCAATGGATCATTATTATTATTATTGTTATTATTATTTAATTTCAATTCCTTTCAGTTTTAGAATAAATATATTTCTGATATTGATTGCAGGAATTCCTCATTATATCAGTGTTTTTCATGAAATCTTCTCTATAAAAAACAAAAATGATATGTTTTAAATTTCAACAAAAGAAAGCTAATAAATTAAGATTTTCAGCCACTTACTCCATGCTGTACTGTTACGTTCCCCCATGTAAGTCTCTTATCTGTGGAATGACCCGTTTCTGTCTGTAGGGATTGTTCAGTGGTGGATGAATGCAGGTATTAAAGCACTAGTCCCACAGAGGGGGCCAGACAGGGCCTACGGTAGGATGAGGGAGCCATCTCCTGTATTCATGCTTTATCTGCCAGAACAGTCTGATATTCAGCCAGGCTGGGAGTGGTTGGCTGTGATACACTAGCAATTATGTATGTATTGTTTTGAATAGGATGTATATATATTTTACATTGTATAAATATAAAATTGCAATATTTCATTTTGCAGTCTTGAGTTTGCTTGTTTTATTAGGATGGATGAGTCCTATGAATGTTCATATCTATTATAATGTAGATGACACGCTATATCCATTTGGTGCGTTGTTTATCAGCCTCAGGTATTTTAGAGGGCTGATTCACCTTGGATGTCTAGTCGATAAACATCTATGTCTGACTCACCGTGTGTGTCTTGTCTAGCAGATAAACATCTGTGTTTACGATGACGGTCTGTGTGTGTTGGAGTAGATTCAGTATCTATTCTGACACTTCCTCGTCTCCTCGCGTCTAAACACTGTTGGCCCACAGCGCCTGACAGACAGGCTCTGCTGTGTGTGTGTGTGTGTGGACTCCTCATGTTTGGAGAAAAACAACAGTTTCTCCGTCTGTGCATCTCTATTTCACATTCATGTTTCCATGCCCCTGGCGCCTGTCCCTGGGAAACAACCTCACAGTCATTCTCTGTCACTGTCTGTCAGCGCCAGACCAACTAATACATCATACATCACTCACTGCTACTGTACATTACCATAACCTCTGACTAACTGACTGAGCCGCTCAGAGGTGGAGAGGTGGAGAGGTGGAGAGGTGGACAGGTGGAGAGGTGGACAGGTGGAGAGGTGGAGAGGTGGAAAGGTGGACAGGTGGAGAGGTAGATCTCACTATAAATCTGTGGTCATAATTTACAGGTTGCCTATAATGCACCAGTGTTGCAGACAGAATAGCATTGAGGTTGATAGGAGACTCTGCTGTATGTGTTTGTACTTGTGTGTGTTTGGTTTTACTATCCTTGTGGTGACGAGAAGTCGAACAAGTGGGGACATTTCGCCGGTCCCCACAAGGAAAAATTATATTTTAGGCTTAGGTTTAGGGTTAGGGTTAGGGTTTGGGGTTAAGGTTAAGGTTAAGGTTAAGGTTAGTGTTAGGGTTAAGGTTAGGGTTAGGTATAGGGTTAGGGTTTAGGGAAAATAGGATTTTGAATGGGAATAAATTATTTGGTCCCCACAAGGATAGTAAAACAAACATATTTGTGTGTGTGTGTGGCTGTGGCTGTGTGTGTGGCTGTGTGTTTGTGGGTCCCTCTGCGTCTATAACCGAACAGAGTATGCAGGGGTGACTACTAGAGAGGGGGATCGAGGAAGAGCAGCAGAGGATGAGAGATATACCCCAACTGGACAAGATACAGTGCCTTGCAAAAGTATTCATCCCTCTTGCCGTTTTTCCAATTTTGTTGCATTACAACCTGTAATTTAAATGGATTTTTATTTGGATTTCATGTAATGGACATACACAAAATAGTCCAAATTGGTGAAGTGAAATGAAACAAATAACTTGTTTCAAAAAATTCTAAAAAATAAATAACGGAAAAGTGGTGCGTGCATATGTATTCACCCTCTTTGCTATGAAGCCCCTAAATAAGATCTGGTGCAACCAATTACCTTCAGAAGTCACATAATTAGTTAAATAAAGTCCACCTGTGTGCAATCTAAGTGTCACATGATCTGTCCCATGATCTCAGTATATATACACCTGTTCTGAAAGGCCCCAGAGTCTGCAACACCACTAAGCAAGGGGCACCACCAAGCAAGCGGCACCATGAAGACCAAGGCGCTCTCCAAACAGGTCAGGGACAAAGTTGTGGAGAAGTACAGATCAGGTTTGGGGTTATAAAAAACTATCAGAAACTTTGAACATCCCACTGAGCACCATTAAATCCATTATTAACAAATGGAAAGAATATGGCACCACAACAAACCTGCCAAGAGAGGGCCGCCCACCAAAACTCAAGGACCAGGCAAGGAGTGCATTAATCAGAGAGGCAACAAAGAGACAAAAGATAACCCTGAAGGAGCTGCAAAGCTCCACAGCGGAGATTGGAGTATCTGTCCATAGGACCACTTTAAGCCGTACACTCCACAGAGCTGGGCTTTACGGAAGAGTGGCCAGAAAAAAGCCATTGCTTAAAGAAAAAAATAAGCAAACACGTTTGGTGTTCGCCAAAAGGCATGTGGGAGACTCCCCAAACATATGGAAGTAGGTACTCTGGTCAGATGAGACTAAAATTGAGCTTTCTGTCCATGAAGGAAAACGCTATGTCTGGCGCAAACCCAACACCTCTCATCACCCTGAGAACACCATCCCCACAGTGAAGCATGGTGGTGGCAGCATCATGCTGTGGGGATGTTTTTCATCGGCAGGGACTGGGAAACTGGTCAGAATTGAAGGAATGATGGATGACGCTAAATACAGGGACATTCTTGAGGGAAACCTGTTTCAGTCTTCCAGAGATTTGAGACTGGGACGGAGGTTCACCTTCCAGCAGGACAATGACCCTAAGCATACTGCTAAAGCAACACTTGAGTGGTTTAAGGGGAAACATTTAAATGTCTTGGAATGGCCTAGTCAAAGCCCAGACCTCAATCCAATTGAGAATCTGTGGTATGACTTAAAGATTGCTGTACACCAGCGGAACCCATCCAACTTGAAGGAGCTGGAGCAGTTTTGCCTTGAAGAATGGGCCAAAATCCCAGTGGCTAGATGTGCCAAGTTTATAGAGACATACCCCAAGAGACTTGCAGCTGTAATTGCTGCAAAAGGTGGCTTATATTCTTATTTGTTGTTTGTTTCACCCCAAAAATTATTTTGCATCTTCAAAGTGGTAGGCATGTTTTGTAAATCAAATGATACAAACCCCCCAAAAATCCATTTTAATTCCAGGTTGTAAGGCAACAAAATAGGAAAAATGCCAATGGGGTTGAATACTTTCACAAGCAACCGTATACAGTACCAGTCAAAAGTTTGGACACACCTACTCATTCAAGGGTTTTTCTTTATTTTTGCTATTTTCTACATTGTAGAATAATAGTGAAGACATCAAAACTATGAAATAGCACAAATGGAATCATGTAGTAACCAAAAAAGTGTTAAACAAATCAAATATTTGAGATTTGAGATTCTTCAAATAGACACCCTTTGCCTTGATGACAACTTTGCACACTCTTGGCATTCTCTCAACCAGCTTCATGAGGTAGTCACCTGGAATGCATTTCAATTAACAGGTGTGCCTTCTTACAGAAGATAGCCCTATTTGGTAAAAGACCAAGTCCATATTATGGCAAGAACAGCTATAATAAGCAAAGAGAAACAACAGTTCATCATTACTTTAAGACATGAAGGTCAAGAACCATGAAAGTTTATTCAAAGTGCAGTCGCAAAAACCATCAAGCGCTATGATGAAACTGGCTCTCATGAGGACTCCCACAGGGATGGAAAACCAAGAGTTACCCCTGCTGCAGAGGATAAGTTCATTAGAGTTACCAGCCTCAGAAATTGCTGCCCAAATAAATGCTTCACAGAGTTCAAGTAACAGACACATCTCAACATCAACTGTTCAGAGGAGACTGTGTGAATCAGGCCTTCATGGTTGAATTGCTGCAAAGAAACCACTACTAAAGGACACCAATAAGAAGAAGAGACTTGGTTGGGCCAAGAAACACGAGCAATGGATATTAGACTGGAGGAAATTTGTCCTTTGGTCTGGGGTCCAAATTTGAGATTTTTGGTTCCAACCGCTGTGGGTTTGTGAGACGCGGTGTGGGTGAGCGGATGATCTCCACATGTGTATTTCCACCGTAAAGCACGGAGGTGTTATGGTGTGGGGGTACTTTGCTGGTGACACTGTCTGGGATTTATTTAGAATTCAAGGCACACTTAACCAGCATGGCTACCACAGCATTCTGCAGCGATATGCCATCCCATCTGGTTTGGGCTTAGTGGGACTATCATTTGTTTTTCAACAGGACAATGACCCAACACACCTCCAGGCTGTGTAAGGGCTATTTTACCAAGAAGGCGAGTGATGGAGTGCTGCATCAGATGACCTGGCCTCCACAATCACCCAACCTCCTAACCAATTGAGATGGTTTGGGATGAGTTGGACCTCAGAGTGAAGGAAAAGCAGCCAACAAGTGCTCAGCATATGTGGGAACTCCTTCAAGACTGTTAGAAAAGCATTCCAGGTGAAGCTGGTTGA
>NC_139990.1:51334161-51358071 GCF_964263955.1 Coregonus lavaretus | reverse complement strand
CTCCTTCCCCCTCTTTCTCATGCTCTCTGTGTTCTCTCGCTCTCTCCTTCTCTGTCTCTGCCTCCCTACACATTGCCTTGCTTTCTCTCCTCCCCCTCCACCTGCCCCCTCTTTCTATCTCTCCTTCTCCCTCTCTTCCACCCCTCCCCCCTTTCTCTCCTTCTCTCTCGTGGCACCATATGTGTGTGTATGTGCTGTGGATGTGGGACTGTGTGGAGCAGTGAGCAGTGTTTCTCATGGTGCTCTAGCTCCCGGTACACAGCAGATAAAAATAGGACTTTATGCCTAGGAGGACAGAGGGGATGGATGCATAGGGAAACACATTGCTGAGGACCAGTAATATACTGTGTGTGCGCGTGTGTGTGCGTGTGCGTGTGCGTGATGTTCCCTCTCTGTTTCTCTCCTCAGAATCCAACTGCACTTACTTCAGATTCTTCACCAATGGAGACAACGCAGTCATATTTAAGAAGACGACCCACAAGAGTAAGTCAGCATCTTAAGTCTCGCCTCCTCTTCCTCCTCCTCCTCCTCCTCCTCCTCTTCCTCTCCCTCTCCCCCTCTCTCTCTTTCTCACGGTGCTGTATTTATCCCCTGTGACGTTTTCTCACTCTCAGATGCACAATACTCACTGAGGTGTAACTCTGCCCTCCCTCCCTCCCTCCCTCCCTCCCTCCCTCCCTCCCTCCCTCCCTCCCTCCCTCCCTCCCTCCCTCCCTCATTCTCCCCTGTCTACCTCTCCAACACCTCTTCACTCTTTCTCTAACCACTTCTCCCTCTATTTACTTATTCTCCATCCCCCTCTCCCCCTCCCCTCTCTCTCCCAGACCTGAACATAGCGGCTGCTATCCTAGCAATGATAGCGCTGTCTATGATGGTGATGGGTGCTATCTGTATCACCATGTCCCTCAGTAAAGGAGTGCCCTTCTTCCTCAAGCCCGCCTCCTTCTGCTTCATCCTATCAGGTAAGGGGAAATAGACTACAAAGAGAGCAGACACTATTCTGGGAGTAGACTTAGACTTAGACCCTCAACAGTCTCTTTCTCTCTCTCTCTCTCTCTCTCTCTCTCTCTCTCTCTCTCTCTCTCTCTCTCTCTCTCTCTACCTCTCTCTCTCTCTCACCCCTCCCACCTCTCCCTCCCACCTTCCTACTCCCTCTCCCCCCTTCTCCCTCCCTCCCTCCCGCCCTCCCACAGGTCTACTGGTCCTGCTGTCTATACTTGTGTTTCACCAGTCAGTGCTGGCCCTGTTGTCATCTGACCACTCCATACCGCTCCACCACGAGCTCTCCTGGTCTGTGGCCTGTGTGGGCTTCGCTGGGGCCATCCTCATCGTGGGGGGGATCCTTTTCCTGATCCTTTCCCTCCCCTACAGCCCCTGGGAGAAATGTCTGCCTCAACGCAACAACAGCGCCACCTAGCACATGGGAGGCCCAAAAGCGCATTACTGGGATAAAAAAAAAGTTTTATATCAGGATCACAATCAAACTCCAGTCCTCGAAGGATGCACTGTCTGCTGGTTTTAATTGTCAGGTATAAATCAGACACTGATTTGAACAACTACAACCAGTAGACACTGATGCCATCTAGGAGTTGAGTTGTAGACCCCTTTTTATTTAGCCAGTTGTTGATGACAAACTAGATGGACTGACTGACTGACAGACTGACAGACTGACTGAAAGACTGACTAACTTGTAGGGCTACACGGTGTTTACTTAATGCAATAACAATTATACTCACTAACTGTGCCTATAACTCTACAAGCCTGCCCAAAAGCCTGTGACCTTACGAGAAAACACTACGTAGACCAGAACCTTCCCACTTTTTGACATCGTGACCAACCTAAAGCTTTTAGAAGTTTCTGGTGACCTACCAAAGAACAAGCAATGTTTCTAAGCAGAACCCAGTCTTTACCAGGGGGGTAATGCTGGGTTAAACAAAACCAAAGCATGGATTGCTGTCTTAACTTGTCCATTGACTGCTAAGAGGGTAAGGAAACCAATGTCATTTTGTTACTGAACTAGCCCTTTAAACACAACCATTGTCAACCACACTGTAGTTGTAGATAAAGACCCAGCAGTGGGGTGCAGCATCATGTCTGTACTATGTACTAACCATTACTTATTGATGGTGTCACCTAGTCAATTAAATCACACCGGGAGTGTGGTGGCATCTATCTGGGGGGCTATGGGTTGGGTAAAGTTCACAGGGCACCATGGTACCATGGTAACATGTAGGTCACTACCGTTGCTAAGGGAGGAGCTACTTTATTGTTTCCAGGAAGTGGCATAGCCATCCCTGCTACATGAAACGCCTTGCAAGATGTCATTATTAATCTATTATGAATGATTATGAGGCCTTACATTTAATACCTAGAAATAATATATTATCTGAGCAATTTACTGAATATTTATTATCTGCACATTGTCCACATGAATGAATGCTGTTTTTATGTAAGAATGATTGCATATGTGAATGAATTAATGTATGTACGGAAGATACAGATGTATATTTGACAGTGTATTGTATAGACTCACTTTACAAGCACAGCTCTGTATATAAAATATATGTGTTTATATTTTATTTATACCTGCACACTGTAACCTTTTGTTCAAACTTAGGAGGGTGTATTTAGTTTTTAGCCTATCCAAACCCTTTTTTCATCATGTGTTTTATTTGTCATAATAAAGCCCACCTTGTCTTTCTCTACCTACATTTTAGTTTAGGGAAATGCACATTGTGCCTTAATGGTCATATAATCATAAATATGTCTCACTGGGTTTGCTTCTGAAATAAATAGATTTGACATAAGAAACACTCTCCTACTTTGTCTCGTCTACGAGTCCTTTTCTCCCTTCTAACTTAACCTCTATGGGATCGGTGTCCTGTATACGGGACTGTTGAGCTAACGTTGTCACGTTCGTTCATCGACGGGTCAGACCAAGGCGCAGCGTGATATGCATACATGTTTATTTAAACTTAATAAACACAACGACAAAACAATAAACGAAACGAAACGAAACGTGAAGTCCAAGGTAGACACAAACAACATACCTTTCACGGAACAAGAGCCCACAACCCACTAGTGCCAATAGGCTGCCTAAGTATGGCCCCCAATCAGAGACAACAAGCGACAGCTGCCTCTGATTGGGAACCACACCGGCCAACATAGATCTAGACCTACTTAATCTAAACATAGAAAATACAACATAGAATATACACACCCTGACTCAACATATAAGCGTCCTCTGCGTCAGGGCGTGACAGTACCCCCCCCCCCCCCCCCCCCCCCCCCCAAAGGTGCGGACTCCGACCGCACAACATACACATAACAGGGTAGGGACCGGGTGGGCATTCCGCCTCGGAGGCGGATCCGGCTCAGGGCGTGACGACCTCTCACTCGCCGCCTCCCTGTTGCGCCCCTGGTCTGGTCTAGACCTCGGCGCGTTGCTTCCCCTCTCCTTCCTCCCACTATACTCCAAGCCCTGTCTGGACCCTGGTGTGGGAGACCCCGAACCTGGAGAGGGGCTGACGTCTGGGTCTGGACTGGAGCCGCTGACCGGAGCTGGACCAGGCACCGGTGGAGCGGACTGCTCAGGCTCCGGAGTGGAGCAGCTGACCGGAGCTGGATCAGGCACCGGTGGTGCGGACTGCTCTGGCTCCGGAGTGGAGCCGCTGACCGGAGCTGGACTGGACCCCGGTGAAGCGGATTGCTCTGGCTCCGGAGTGGAGCAGCTGACCGGAGCTGAACTGGGCACCGGTGGAGCGGACTGCTCTGGCTCCGGAGTGGAGCAGCTGACCGGTGCCGGACCAGGCACCGGTGGAACAGGCACGGGCCGTGCCGGACTGGACACACGCACCACTGGCTTGGTGCGAGGAGCAGGAACAGGCCGGACCGGGCTGGCGACGCGCACCACTGGCTTGGTGCGAGGGGCAGGAACAGGCCGGGCCGGGCTGGCGACGCGCACCACTGGCTTGGTGCGAGGGACAGGAAAAGGCCGGACCGGGCTGGCGACGCGCACCACTGGCTTGGTGCGAGGGGCATGAACAGGCCGGACCGGGCTGGCGACGCGCACCACTGGCTTGGTGCGAGGGGCAGGAACAGGCCGGACCGGGCTGGTGACGCGCACCACTGGCTTGGTGCGAGGGACAGGAACCGGCCGGACCGGGCTGGCGACGCGCACCACTGGCTTGGTGCGAGGGGCAGGAACAGGCCGGGCCGGGCTGGCGACGCGCACCACTGGCTTGGTGCGAGGGACAGGAACAGGCCGGACCGGGCTGGCGACGCGCACCACTGGCTTGGTGCGAGGGACAGGAACAGGCCGGACCGGGCTGGCGACGCGCACCACTGGCTTGGTGCGAGGGGCAGGAACGGGTCGGGCCGTACTGGGAACACGCGCCACTGGCTTAGTGCGGGAAGCAGGAACGGGCCGGACCGGACTGGCGACACGCACCACTTCCTTGGTGCGAGGAGCGGGACTGGGTTCCTTTATTAACCCCCGCTCCTTCTGCTGCCTAACCAGCTCTTCTCGCCGTGCCTCTACACTTTCCTTCTCCCTTATAGCCTCCTGTAGCGCCTCCCTCTGACCGACTAACTCCTGCTCCCTCTGAACCAATAGCCCCCGTAACATGGTGGCCTCCTCTCCTAACCTGCAGATCCGCCCTGTCGCGGCCTCCTGCTGCCTCGTCGTCCACACCGTGTGCCCCCCAAATTTTTTTTATTGGGGTTGCCTCTCGGGTCTCCGTTGTCGGCACTCCTACTCCTCCGGGAGCCCCCACGAGTTAGGGAACAGAAACTCGTCGTCGTCGTCATCCTCCGACTCCTCAGTATAATACTGTTCCCACTCCTCTTCCCAAGGTCGTAGGGACCCAAACTGAAAACCAACTGGGTGCAGTGGTCGGGGCTCTTCTCTCACGCTCCCCGACCACCCCTTTAGCCCCCCACATTTTTTTTATTGGGGCTGCTTCTCGGGCCTCCTCCTCGGCCGGCTTCCGTGTTGCCGTTGCTCCTCTCCTGCCTGGGCATCTACCTTCGCCCATGGCCCTTTCCCCGCGAATATCTCTTCCCATGACCACAATTTGCCCACCTGTGACATGGCAATTCGCTCTTCCTGGGCACGCTGCTTGGTCCTTATTTGGTGGGATCTTCTGTCACGTTCGTTCATCGACGGGTCAGACCAAGGCGCAGCGTGATATGCATACATGTTTATTTAAACGTAATAAACACAACGACAAAACAATAAACGAAACGAAATGTGAAGTCCAAGGTAGACACAAACAACATACCACAACCCACTAGTGCCAATAGGCTGCCTAAGTATGGTCCCCAATCAGAGACAACGAGCGACAGCTGCCTCTGATTGGGAACCACACCGGCCAACATAGATCTAGACCTACTAGATCTAAACATAGAAAATACAACATAGAATATACACACCCTGACTCAACATATAAGCGTCCTCTGCGTCAGGGCGTGACAAACGTGCGCTAATGTGATTAGCATGACTGTTGTTAGTAACAGCAAACTTTCCAGGACATAGACATGTCTTATATGGGCAGAAAGCTTAAATTCTTGTTAATCTAACCGCACTGTCCAATTTACAGTAGCTATTACAGTGAAAAAAATACCCTGCTATTGTTTGAGGAGAGTGCACAACAACAAAAAACGTATTACAGCAACTGGTTTGATACATTCACCTCTGAAGGTAAATAATGTATTTACATTCAGTAATATTGCTCTGATATGTCATCTTGAGGGTCCCAGAGATAAAATGTAGCATAGTTTTGTTTGATAAAATCCATTTTTATATTCAAATGTAGGAACTGGGTTCTACAGTTTGAACCCTTGTTGTCTCTGGCTCCACACCCACCCTGCCCGGCCATCTAGATGTATGAAAGTTAGTGTATAAGCTAATGATCCATCATGTATGACATTCCTGGGAGTGTGTAAACTTACATTTTGTATTACCATATCAGTTTTGTATGTTCTCTATAGTTATGTACTTGAAAATGTATCAATTGACCAATTCTGCTCATTTGGGCAGACTTGATACAAAATAGTGCAGTATTGCAATGCTTCACAGGATCACACACACGCCTAAACTGCAATATTATATTGTGGCCTTTCTCTTGCATTTCAAATATGTTTTTTTGTTTGTATTCTCTTTTACCAGATCTAATGTGTTATATTCGCCTACATTAATTTCACATCAAGAATATGCATATCCTTGCTTCAGGTCCTGAGCTACAGGCAGTTAGATTTGGGTATGTCATTTTAGGCGAAAATTGGAAAAAAAGGGTCTGATCCTCAAGAGGTTAAACGCAACCCATATATCAACCCCTTACCAACAGACCTACCCCCCAACCCCCAACTCTGCCACCCCCCCCATCTCTCTCTCTCTCTCTCTCTCTCTCTCTCTCTCTCCCTCTCTCTAAAATTAGTACATTGCTCATCCCAGTTGCACTGCAGAGGTTGAGAAACCTTATCCATGAATGTAAACTATGTACCTCACCCCCACCCTACCCTCACCCTTACCCCCACGTGCACCTGCACCCCCACCTCTCCCAACCCTACTTTCTCTCCTGTCTCTAGGGGAGCACCTCTTCCCAAGCCCCCACCCCTGTTGCCCTCACCCCATTGGCCCAGAGGTGGTGTACTAGGTCAGAAGGGTCCTAGAACCTCCTTCCATGTCTGTTCCCTTCCTTCTAGACCCCCTATGCCCTAATTGTCCAAGGGGGGTACAGATACCACTAACACACATACACTCTAGCCCTCCACTGCTCCCAGTGAGCAGAAACTGAAACCAGTGCTGACACATGACACTGTGTTCAGAAAGTATATATAGCTGTTTAATGGTTCTGCACAGCCTCTTTGACGAGAGCAATAGAAGCACTGCTGGCTTGTACCAGGTGTA
This sequence comes from Coregonus lavaretus, assembly GCF_964263955.1. Classification (NCBI taxonomy): domain Eukaryota; kingdom Metazoa; phylum Chordata; class Actinopteri; order Salmoniformes; family Salmonidae; genus Coregonus; species Coregonus lavaretus. The sequence goes on along the minus strand of NC_139990.1, from coordinate 51,351,161 downwards.
AGTGAACCTCAGACTGCAGACTGGGAAATAGGAGACTTGTAGTATCACCACCTCTTTTCCTGGTTAAATAAAGTTAAATAAATAAAGTATCAAGTATTATTACAAACTTCAATGCATTTCCATGTTTTTGTTTGTATGCATGTGTGTGTGTGTGTTATCATGCATTGGTTGGACATACAGTGCATTCGGGAAAGTATTCAGAGTCCTTGACTTTTTCCACATTTTGTTACTTTACAACCTTATTCTAAAATTGATTAAATTGTTTTCCCCCCGTATCAATCTACACAAAATACCCCATAATGACAAAGCAAATATACAACGGAAATATCACATTTACAGAAGCATTCAGAACCTTTACTCTGTACTTTGTTGAAACACCTTTGGCAGCAATTACAGCCTTGAGTCTTCTTGGGTATGACGCTAAAAGCTTGGCACACCTGTATTTAAGGAGTTTCTCTCATTCCTCTCTGCAGATCCTCTCACGCTCTGTCAGGTTGGATGGGGAGCATTGCTGCACAGCGATTTTCAGGTCTCTCCAGAGATGTTAGATCGGTTCATGTCCGGGCTCTGGCTGTGCCATTCAAGGACATTCAGAGACTTGTCCCGAAGCCACTCCTGCATTGCCTTGGCTGTGTGCTTAGGGTCGCTGTCCTGTTGGAAGGTGAACCTTAGCCCCAGTCTGAGGTCCTGAGCGCTCTGGAGCAGGGTTTCATCAAGGATCTCTCTGTACTTTGCTCCATTCATCTTTGCCTCGATCCTGACTAGTCTCCCAGTCCCTGCCGCTGAAAAACATCCCCACAGCATGATGCTGCCACCACCATGCTTCACTGTATGGATGGCGCCAGGTTTCCTCCAGACGAGAAGCTTGGCATTCAGGCCAAAGAGTTCAATCTTGGTTTCATCAGACTAGAGAATCTTGTTTCTTTTGACAAACTCCAAGCGGGCTGTCATGTGCCTTTTGCTGAGGAGTGGCTTCCGTCTGGCCACTCCACCATAAAGGCCTGACTGGTGGAGGCTCTGTCGTAGCCGGCCGCGACCGGGAGACCCATGGGGCGGCGCACAATTGGCCCAGCGTCGTCCAGGGTACGGGAGGGGAATGGCCGGCAGGGATGTAGCTCAGTTGGTAGAGCATGGCGTTTGCAACGCCAGGGTTGTGGGTTCGATTCCCACGGGGGGCCAGTATGAAAAATAAAAGAATGTATGCACTCACTAACTGTAAGTCGCTCTGGATAAGAGCGTCTGCTAAATGACGTAAATGTAAATGTGGAGTGCTGCAGAGATGGTTGTCCTTCTGGAAGGTTCTCCCATCTCCACAGAGGATCTCTGTGCCTTGACACAATCCTGTCTCGGAGCTCTACGGACAATTCCTTCGACCTCATGGCTTGGTTTTTGCTCTGACATGCACTGTCAACAGTGGGACCTTATATAGACAGGTTTTCTAAATATAGACTTATATAGACAGCCTTTCCAAATCATGTCCAATCAATTGAATTTACCACAGGTAGACTCCAATCAAGTTGTAGAAACATCTCAAGGATGATCAATGGAAACAGGATGCACCTGAGCTCAATTTTGAGTCTCATAGTGAAGGGTCTGAGTACTTAAGGTATTTAAATAAGGTATTTCAGTTTTTATTTTTTATAAATTTGCAAAAATGTCTAAAAACCTGTTTTCGCTTTATGGTGTCATTATGGGGTATTGTGTGTAGATTGCTGAGGAAAATGTGTTATTTAATTCATTTTAGAATAAGGCTGTAATGTAACAAAATGTGGAAAAAGTCAAGGGGTCTGAATACTTTCCGAAGGCACTGTATACTGTAGAAATGCCTCTGTGGCCCAGCTGGTAGGGGGCAGTATAGAGCCCAATTCTCACAGCAGTGCCTCCCCATAGTGGACTGTCCCATCGTGGTCACATTCATTAACAGGATAGTGCACTCTATAGTGCAAATTATATTTAGTCAGATGTTTTCATACCTTCAACATACTGTAAGTGGTCTAAAGTTGTGTCAAGTCTCTCTCTTGCTCTTTCTCTCTCTCTTTCTCTCTCTCTCTCTCTCCCTCTCTCTCTCTGTCATTCCCTCCATCTCTCTCTCTCTCTCTCTCTCTGTCATTCCCTCCATCTCTCTCTCTCTCCATCCCTTGATCATCTCATACTGTCATTCCTTTAAAGAAAAAAATTAATCAGTCTATAAATCAGTCTGTTATTGTTTTTTTTATAAACTTCGTGCAATACAGTGTTTGAGTTTATCACACATTTAGATAAACCATAATCATTGTGTCTATTATCTATTCTCAACTACATACTATTCATATTGCCCACATAAATGCTATCTGTGTGCAGTTTTGTCACATTATTCTTTTTTTTCTCAAATGAAATAAAAAAGAAGAAACTAAAATGAAAAAGAATGTGGAAGCGTCAGGTGGTTTCATTTCCTTTCCCCAGTCTGTAATGTTGCGGGGTGTCCAATATTGTCCATCCCAGTGCTGCCATCACTCCAGACAATAAATGAGGTGCAGGAGAGTGTTTACACGTGTATACATTCTCATCAACATAAACAGAAGGGGTCAAAAGGTCAAAGTTCAGGGGTCACTTGGGAAGCACAGTGAGAGTTTTTTCTTTGGGGGTGGGGTTTGGATGTTCGTCTTCATGGTGATTCTGTCATGGGTCATGTGACAGAGGAGGGTAAACACTGAAGACATGCCCAAAAAAGGGCAGGGCAGGGCGGGGCCAAGCTAGGGTGGGGCAGGGCAGGGTGGGGTGGGGAGAGCCAGCGCACCCCATGAGAACTGGGGGGTAGCCTGTACCCATACAGAGGATGAAAAACACATCACCCTCCCCTCCCCTTCCCAAAATACACACCCTGTTTTCATACCAGAGTTCCTAAAGAAAGTATCTATAGAGTTTGCAAATATAGGTATGCGTTAATTACAATGTACATGTTTCATTTCAAAAGTTTTCTCTATAGTGTATTTTAACCCCCCCCCCACCTCCGTCCCCACACACATTTATTTAATTGACGTTTTTCATTGTCAATGTCATTTTAATGATGGCTGGATAGCATGTCTGTTGTGTCTGTTCTCGAGAATCATTTTGGGTCTCTCGCTCTAGAAAATAATGAATAACTGTTTTTCTTCTTCTCTCCAGGCAACAAGCCTCACCTGTTTCTCTGTACAAATATATCAATTTCTCTTCTTCTCTCCTCAAGACAGAGGTTTCTGTTAATGCCCAGAAAACAAACATCTTCAAAACGACTACAGCTACGACTACTGCTAACATTGATTAGAATGGAACTCCGACTAACATAGGCCCATAGAAAACAGACTCATAATAACACTGAAGTTGCTCAGTCGCCTCAGTCACTCACTTATTGTATCCTTCAGTTACAATATTGGAAGACAATGTACAGTATTCACACAACTTTTTTTAACTGTGTGTTAATACCTAGGGGTAGAAAATCTAAATAGACTTTAAAAATAAATTAACTGATCTCCACCAAAAAACAAGTTGTAATAATAATAAAAATAATAATAATAATAATAAGACATTATATATTATTATTATTATTATTATATAATAATAATAATAATAATATACAGTACCAGTCAAAAGTTTGGACACACCTACTCATTCAAGGGTTTTTCTTTATTTTTTATTATTTTCTACATTGTAGAATAATAGTGAAGACATCAAAACTATGAAATAGCACAAATGGAATCATGTAGTAACCAAAAAAGTGTTAAACTAATGAAAATATATTTTATATTTGAGATTCTTCAAAGTAGCCACCCTTTGCCTTGATGACAGCTTTGCACACTCTTGGCATTCTCTCAACCAGCTTCATGAGGTAGTCACCTGGAATGCATTTCAATTAACAGGTGTGCCTTCTTAAAAGTTAATTTGTGGAATTTATTTCCTTCTTAATGCATTTGAGCCAATCAGTTGTGTTGTGACAAGGTAGGGGTGGTATACAGAAGATAGCCCTATTTGGTAAAAGACCAAGCCCATATTATGGCAAGAACAGCTCAAATAAGCAAAGAGAAACAACAGTCCATCATTACTTTAAGACATGAAGGTCAGTCAATACGGAACATTTCAAGAGCTTTGAACGTTTCTTCAAGCGCAGTCGCAAAAACCATCAAGCGCTATGATGAAACTGGTTCTCATGAGGACCGCCACAGGAAAGGAAGACCCAGAGTTACCTCTGCTGCAGAGGATAAATTCATTAGAGTTAACTGCACCTCAGATTACAGCCCAAATAAATGCTTCACATAGTTCAAGTAACAGACACATCTCAACATCAACTGTTCAGAGGAGACTGTGTGAATCAGGACTTCATGGTTGCTTCAAAGAAACCACTACTAAAGGACACCAATAATAAGAAGAGACTTGCTTGGGCCAAGAAACACAAGCAATGGACATTAGACCAGTGGAAATCTGTCCTTTGGTCTGATGAGTCCAAATGTGAGATTTTTGGTTCCAAATGCTGTGTCTTTGTGAGACGCAGAGTAGGTGAACGGATGATCTCTGCATGTGTGGTTCCCACCATGAAGCATGCAGGAGGTGGTGTGATGGTGTGGGGGTGCTTTGCTGGTGACACTGTCTGTGATTTAGAATTCAAGGCACAGCATTCTGCAGCGATATGCCATCTCATCTGGTTTGTGCTTAGTGGGACTATCATTTGTTTTTCAACAGGACAATGACCCAAAACACACCTCCAGGTTGTGTAAGGGCTATTTGACCAATAAGGAAAATTATGGAGTGCTGCATCAGATGACCTGGCTTCCACAATCAGCCAACCTCAACCCAATTGAGATGGTTTGGGATGAGTTGGACCGCAGAGTGATGGAAAAGCAGCCAACAAGTGCTCAGCATATGTGGGAACTCCTTCAAGACTGTTGGAAAAGCATTCCTCATGAAGCTGGTTGAAAGAATGCCAAGAGTGTGCAAAGCTGTCATCAAGGCAAAGGGAGGCTACTTTGAAGAATCTCAAATATAAAATATATTTTGATTTGTTTAACACTTTTTTGGTTACTACATGATTCCATATGTGTTATTTCATAGTTTTGATGTCTTCACTATTATTATACAATGTAGAAAATAGTAAAAATAAAGAAAAACTCTTGATGAGTAGGAGTGTCCAAACTTTTGACTGGTACTGTAAATCATAATACACACTCTCATCTTCTCATGCTTGACACCAATGACACAGTTACACAGCCCACTGATCATACCAGCGTGTCTGTGTTTAGAAATTCACAGTAAACGTCGTCAGGATCCAAAATCAGAGTGAAAATCATACAAATCATATCATCATTCTAAAACGATAGCATTGCAAACAGAGCTAGCTCGTAATAACGCTAATAATAATCACAACAAGTGATGTCAAATATTATCTCGTTAAATTAGCGTTAGTATTGCACTAAAGAAAGTGGATTGTTTTAAATAGTAGCCCAAGGTTAATCGCGTTGGATCATTAACAAAATAAATCATTTCTAGTGCGTTAAAATAGTAAAATAGCTTTGTTGTGAAAGTTCATTATTGTTGTAATTATCACGTTCTGTTATTACTTGTTTTCTTTTGTTTCTCAGTGAGATTCTGTAGACTACTTCTAACAGTGAAAATGATGGGAGAGATCTAGCACTCCCTCATTTTCTCTCTCTCTTCTCTCCATTCCTTTATCCCAATCCCCCTCTCTATATATCTCTCCCTCTCTTCCTTCCCTGTGTACCCTCCCTCTCTCCCTCTCTCCCTCCTCTCTACACGGGTGTTGTCTTCCTGTTGAGTGTATTGGAGTTGCTCTCTCTATCTCCCTTCAGCCTGTCCAGCGTTCCCATCCCTCGTTCTCTCTCCACCGTGGACGAGGAGAAGGGTGGGGGCCCCGAGCCCACCGAGTTGCCCATGGGCGCGTTGGAGTTGGAGGAATTCTGGGACAGTGAGGGGTTGTGGGATTTCAGAGAGGGTAGCGTACCGCTCATCATCACTCCCCCTCCACCCCCTCCTCCCCCTCCTCCCCCGTCCTTGGGGAAGCAGTTGTGGAGCTGGTAGAGGGTGGCGCGGTCCACGGTGCCGTACATGGGGGGCAGGCCAGCCAGCTTGGGGTCGCGGGACAGCGTGTAGAGGGAGATGTCGCCCCCCGCCAGGGTGGTGTGGGAGCGAGAGTGAGGGTTGGGCAGCGTGGACACAGACATGGGCCCCTGGGAGAGCATGGCCGAGGGGGGCAGACCAAAGTTCTTCCCCCCACCTCCCCCCACCGGCGAGGGGTCTCGGGAGCGTGAGGGGTCGGTGGAGCGGGATGAAGAGCGGGAGCGACGGCGGAAGCGGTAGCTGGGTAGGCGGAGCATGGCGTGCGTGGTCCCCTTGAAGATGTCAGTGCGCGAGCGGCAGCGAAGCTCCTTGTTCTTTTCTATGTAGATGTTGACGGCCAGAACACCCACCATCTCAGCCATGATGAAGGACAGGCCTCCGAAGTAGAAGGACCAGCCGTAACTGTACTGCCACTTCTTGTCCTCGTCCTTCTTAGGGGAGATGTCTCCCAGCGCTGCAGAGATGTACACGATCACACCGATGATGTTGCTCAGACCTGGGGGAGACAGGGGATAGATGAGGATACACAAACATGCACTCACACAGATGAGGATATATACACGCACACACACACAGGTGAGGATACACACACACACTCTCTCTCTGTCATGTTACCCAGAGCAGGAGAGCAGGAGGAAAGACATCACTTTACATCAACAGAACATAAACATATGTATAGATACTAAGAGACTAACATAGACACACAGAGAGACACACAGGCACACAGACACACATAACTAATCACAGACAGACACATAGACAGACAGACATACATACAGACACACAGACACACAGAGAGACACACAGAGAGACACATAGACACACAGGCACACAGACACACATAACTAATCACAGACAGACACATAGACAGACAGACATACATACAGACACACAGACACACAGAGAGACACACAGAGAGACACACAGACACACAGAGAGACACATAGACACACAGACACACAGAGAGACAGAGAGACACACAGGCACACAGAGAGACACATAGACACACAGACACACAGAGAGACACATAGACACACAGACACACAGAGAGACACACAGACAGACAGAGAGACACACAGACACACAGAGAGACACACAGGCACACAGACACACAGAGAGACACACAGGCACACAGACACACAGGCACACAGAGAGACACACAGACAGACACATAGACAGACAGACAGACATACATACAGACACACACAGACACACACACAAGACACACAGACAGACACACAGACAGACACACAGACAGACACACAGACACACAGACAGACACACAGACAGACACACAGACAGGTCTGACAGGAGTTAGTTAGTGTACCTGCAGCCACAAAGAGAATGCCTGCTCCCAGGACGATGTTCCTCTTGTGCTTATAGAAACGACTGAGACCGATACACACCCCTCCCATCAACAGCAGGATAGCACTGAGGATAGGGAAGATGTTGGAAGCCCTGACCATACCTACAGTGAGGGACAGGGGAGAGTGACAGGACAGTGACGGGGAAAGCGAGGGGAAGTGAGAGAGAACACGTGAGAGAGAAGAAGATAGAGATAAAGGGAGAGGGAGGGGAAAGAGAAAAGGTAAAAGTCGCAGATAGAATCAGAGAGGGAGAGGATAAGAAATAAACAGCTGTATTCTGGTGTGAGCAAATGAATTACCATGTGGCCAAGCTAGTGAGTGTATAATTGTATCAGCTCTTTCCCAAGAGGCATCAACTCTGATACCCCCCAGGACAGACACACACGCACACGCACCCATCTAGGACATAGGCCAGAAGACAGAAATGCCAAAGTAAATGCCAGCCAAATGCCGAGGCTATATGGTAAACAGTACACAGTCTTCTCCTGCTGACTTGTGGGGCAGGCACACGTAGTGTGGCACGGAACACCCACACAGGCGTGGCCCGGGGGAACACCCGTGAACTAGGGCAGCACATTATCCCTTGACTTCATACAAACACTAACATGTTTAATTCAAACACAGCTTATTTTGCTCCGGTCTTCAGGAATGAGATCTAACTACTCTATGTGGTCTGAGGCTTCTGTAAAAAGTGGTTTACAGTTGTGGATGAGTTACGGCTGTGTATCAGTTATGGGGAGCTCCCGTCCTGGGGGTGGCAACAGTGTGTGCTGGGTTTTGTTCCAGCCCTACCCAACACACCTTTTAATTTTAGTCCCCAATTACATGAATCAGGTATATTAGAGCTGAATCAGGTATATTAGAGTTGAATCAGGTATATTAGAGCTGAATCAGGTATATTAGAGCTGGGCTGGAACAAAAGCCTGCACCTCCACCTCAGGTCCATCAGGTGTTGACTTACGTAGAACATACTCAGGCCCGTCATGGTCAAAGTCAGCATCCTCAGGGAAGTGGTTGATCTGAGAACATACTCCCCTCTTCACCCCTGAGAGAGAGAGAGAGAGAGAGGGGGGAGGGGGTTAGAACAGAATACACACACACACACTATCTCACACACACACATTGACACACACACACGCACGCTAGCACGCACACACACACACACACTTTAACTTTCTACATCATCACATGCATCAACTCAACTCCACAGAGATTCATCAGAAAAAGAAACAGCAGTTTATATTAGCACATAAAAAGAGAGCAAGAGAGAAAGAGGGAGAGAAAAAATGCATGAGAGAGAGAGAAACTGCAGACTGGTTGTGCCTCAGGTTCTGTCCTGTCATTGTTCACCCTTCCCAGGTAGGTCTGAGGACAGAACAGTACGCATCCCCAACACAAAACATCCCCACTCTCTGCTCTTAGGAACTGATTCTAGATCAGATGTCCTTGCCCCAGCCCTCACCATAACCATTAGGAAAACAAAACAACCAAAACTGGTCCTGGGTCTGTGGTTAAGGTCATGCAGTATCTCATTAGTATCACACTCACATACACTACCGGTCAAAAGTAATAATAATAATAATAAGACATTATATATTATTATTACTATTATATAATAATAATTAAATCATATACAGTACCAGTCAAAAGTTTGGACACACCTACTCATTCAAGGGTTTTTCTTTATTTTTACTATTTTCTACAATGTAGAATAATAGTGAAGACATCAACACTATGAAATAACACATATGGAATGATGTAGTAACCAAAAAAGTGTTAAAGAAATCGCCTTGATGACAGCTTTGCACATTCTTGGCATTCTCTCAACCAGCTTCATGAGGTAGTCACCTGGAATGCTTGTCAATTAAAAAGGTGTGCCTTCTTAAAAGTTAATTTGTGGAATTTATTTCCTTCTTAATGCGTTTGAGCCAATCAGTTGTGTTGTGACAAGGTGTCACGCCCTGACTCTGGGGACTCTTATTTGTTGAGTCAGGGTGTGACTTTCTTTGTTGTGATTGTCTATGTTGTAATTTCTAGTATGTGTATTTCTATGTTGGCCGGGGTGGTTCCCAATCAGGGGCAGCTGTCGCTCGTTGTCTCTGATTGGGGACCATACTTAGGCAGCCTATTGGCACTAGTGGGTTGTGGGATCTTGTTCCGTGTTAGGAATGTTGTTTGTGTACCTTGGACTTCACGTTTCGTTTCTTGTTTTGTCGTTGTGTTTATAAGTCAAATAAACATGTATGCATATCACGCTGCGCCTTGGTCTGATCCGTTCATGAACAAACGTGACACAAGGTAGGTGTGGTATACAGAAGATAGCCCTATTTGGTAAAAGACCAAGTCCATATTACGGCAAGAACAGCTCAAATAAGCAAAGAGAAACGACAGTCCATCATTACTTTTAAGACATGAAGGTCAGTCAATACGGAACATTTCAAGAACTTTGAAAGTTTCTTCCAAGTGCAGTCGCAAAAACCATCAAGCGCTATGATGAAACTGGCTCTCATGTGGACTGCCACAGGAATGGAAGACCCATAGTTACCTCTGCTGCAGAGGATAAGTTCATTAGAGTTACCAGTCTCAGAAATTGCAGCCCAAATAAATGCTTCACAGAGTTCAAGTAACAGACACATCTCAACAATAACTGTTCAGAGGAGACTGTGAGAATCAGGCCTTCATGGTCAAATTGCTGCAAAGAAACCACTACTAAAGGACACCAATAAGAAGAAGAGTCTTGCTTGAGCCAAGAAACACGAGCAATGGACATTAGACCGGAGGAAATTTGTCCTTTGGTCTTGAGTCCAAATGTGAGATTTTTGGTTCCAACCGCCTTGTCTTTGTGAGACGCGGTGTGGGTGAATGGATGATCTCTGCATGTGTATTTCCCACTGTAAAGCATGAAGGAGGAGATGTTATGGTGTGAGGTTGCTTTGCTGGTGACACTGTCTGTGATTTATTTAGAATTCACACTTAACCAGCATGGCTACCACAGCATTCTGCAGCGATACGCCATCCCATCTGGTTTGGGCTTAGTGGGACTATAGTTTGTTTTTCAACAGGACAATGACCCAACACACCTCCAGGCGGTGTAAGGGCTATTTTACCAAGAAGGAGAGTGATGGAGTGCTGCATCAGATGACCTGGCCTCCACAATCCCCCGACCTCAACCAAATTGAGATGGTTTGGGATGAGTCGGACCGCAGAGGGAAGGAAAAGTAGCCAACAAGTGCTCAGCATATGTGGGAACTCCTTCAAGACTGTTGGAAAAGCATTCCAGGTGAAGCTGGTTGAGATAATGCCAAGAGTGTGCAAAGCTTTCATCAATGCAAAGAGTGGCTATTTGAAGAATCTCAAATATAAAAAATATTTTGATTTGGTTAACACTTTTTTGGTTACTACATGATTCCATATGTGTTATTTCATAGTTTTGATGTCTTCACTATTATTCTACAATGTAGAAAATAGTAAAAATAAAGAAAAACCCTTGAATGAGTAGGTGTTCTATAACTTTTGACCGGTAGTGTACATACATTATTTCTTATCAGGTGCTGGATAGAAAAATACTAATTGAATGTAGATAGGGTAATAGAATATATGTATGTATAGTTCTAATAAGAAAGGTTTTATTTAGAGTGAACCACAGCTACCAATATTCACTTTAAAATAGTCACTTTTTAGGAGCACTTCACTGTGGTCCTTTCTGAATAAGAGCATGCAGTAACTGAATGAACACACTAACTCACACCCACACACACCCCAACACAGAGAGCCATCCATACAGGCAGACAGGCAGACAGATAGCTACCCGCTGGGGTCTTGTGGCTCTATTGCAGACAGACAGATGGACGAACGGATGCACGGTGATGACAGCACACGACTGGTGCTGGCTGATGGATGGATTGTGAGAGAGTTGGAGTGATGGAATGATGAGACACAGATGGAGGAGGGAGAGACGGACAGATGTGGGGTGAGCTTGTCTCTTTCTCATAGTTCTTTTATTTCCATGGTTGTCGTCTGTAAAGAGATGGGGGCACAGAAGGGAAGGGTGTCAGCTAAACCCCCTGATAGACGCCATTTTGGCTCTAAACCAGGAAGTAGTTCCCCATTGACACAGATCTAGGATCAGTTAACCCTCTCTCCCAATCTTAACCATAACCATTAGGTGTGAGAACCAGTGTCTAGGGGGCAATTACTGTACAGCTGTACTTGCTACTCCTCAAACAGCTGGCTAGAGCCAAAATGACCTGAGTTTCACTCACTTCCATTCACTTACCTGGAAACTCTGTAAGAAATGTACTGGAGGGTGAAACTGACCTACATGAGCAAGAGAGTCTGCCTCTAAGTACTGCCCCAAGGATCAGTGCTCTCTATTTGAACCATCATCACAACAACATCAAATCTAAAGCATCAACACTCATACCACTGCTGTTGATGGGTGGCTTGTCTGATGCCACTCACATAAAACTCTTGCCCTCCTTTGGTTTCAGTTGAATATTTTAGTGTTTGCAGCCCACAATGTGATGTTAGGGACCTTTGACTAAAAGCTAAGGGAGAGACTGTACTGACCTACTGGTATTTTGCCTAGTTAAAAAAAGGTCAAAATGTAAATAAATAAAATATGAGGAATCCTCTCAACCTGCCGAATCAGAGAATACTCCATCCACTCACTTCTTCAGCCCCTAACACAGCAATGTGTGCCACCCACCCGCAGGCTTAAATCTTTTAGAGCCAATATGTCCTCTGTTTCCACTGCACCTACACTTCACTGCATCACTGCACGGCTTCTGAGCACCCATCTTGGCTCAATACTCTACGGACATCAAGGATACTTGACCTCTAAGCCATACCAAAGAACTGAAGGCTCCACTGCAGCGCAGAGAGAAAGAGAGGAGAGAGAGAGAGAGAGAGAGAGAGAGAGAGAGAGAGAGAGAGAGAGAGAGAGAGAGAGAGAGAGAGAGAGAGAGAGAGAGAGAGGGAGAGAGAAAAAAAGAAAGAGAGAGAGAGACAGAGAGCGGGGAGGGCAGAGAGAGTAAAGAGGGAGAGAGCAGAGAGAGAGGCAGAGAAAGAGAGAGGCAGTGAGAGTGTGTGAAAGAGAGAGGCAGAGAGAGAGAGAGAGGGGGCAGAGAGAGCGAGAGAGGCAGAGAGAGTGTGAGAGCGAGCGAGCGAGAGAGAGAGAGAGAGGGGCAGAGAGAGAGAGGCAGAGAGAGATGACAGAGGGAGAGAGTGAGAAGAGAGAGAGCAGAGAGAGGGAGGGAGAGAGAGAGGGCAGAGAGAGTAAAGAGAGAGAGCAGAGAGAGAGAGAGAGAGCGCAGAGAGAGAGTGAGAGCAAGAGAGTGAGCGAGAGAGAGAGAGGGGGGGGGGGGGGGGGGGGGGGCACTGCAGCAATGCTGCGAGGGCTGGGGCTTATCTCTAATTGGCTGCTTTGTTATCAGGAAGCTTAGAGATGAGGACAAATGAGCTTTGCACAATGACCAGGCCAAGGATGGGACTTACCCTGCATGCCTTACAGAGGAGTAGTGACAGGACTACAAACATACGGCAGCTAGCTAACACCATTCATTCAGCTTCAACTACTGTCCTATCCAGTCCTGTCCTGTCTTCCTCCTTCTGAAGCCTGTATGTCAGAGCAGCAGTTTAATGTATTATAAATTAGCTGCTTGTGCCGCAGTGACTGAGTGGAGATGGCGTGATGGCTACTGTCATTTTCAGAGAACCCGTCAGCTAAATCACTGGGCTAATGCAGGGTTGGGCAACCGGGTCTGCAGTGTGTGTGTAGGGCCAGCTGTAATGCACCTGATTCAGCTTATCAAAGGCTTGATGGATCTAGTTGAATCAGGCGAGGCTTGAACACAACCTGTACCCATAGTAGCTTTCCAACACATGGTTGGTGAGCACAGTGATAGTGGGTGATAGCGTGTCAGGTCGGTTATAAAGTACAGACAGTGATTGAAGGAATGGGCTGAGATGAGAGGGGTTCTTTTCAGGTGATTTCAAAGACAAGTTCCTGATCTGCTGACACAATGGAAAATCAGGAATCCAACCATCGTATAAAGTACAGCTAGACCATTTGCTCCTGTTACCGACTTCACCACTGAAGTCATCCTTAGTTCAGGAATGAAGTGGTATCCTTATGACAAATTCATTTGAAGGGTAGAAATAACAATCTCCACAAACATGCAGTATTCATAGATAAAGTGTCTATAGTGTACTACAGTCCAGACCTCTTCCCTTTAACTTAATGTGAACCCACTCTAATGCTGTGTTGTTCATATGCTCCTTGTAAATCTGTAAACACAAACATCAGTTCACTGGGAAAGCCTAGGAAAGGGTTAAAAAAAAAGAGTTTCCTCTTCCAGCATTTCCATGTCAGATTTGTCCAAGTTTCAGATTTTCCAAGGAGCTCATAAACTCAGCATATGCATTGCTTCACATTATAATGACCTTTAAGGCAGCACTGCTGACTACATAATTCCACTGACATTTATGGTAACCATACCATCCATTCACTCTCATCTGACATGAAAACGACTGCACAAAATCATCTCTGAGCTTCACTGTAATGGAACCTCCATTCCCTTCAGTCCTTATTCCTTTCCATCTCACAAGACAGCAACACTGCAGGTAGAGCATTAGGACACAGACATGAGGTCTGCACTGGTATTGCATCAGATCCAAAATGGCCACAGTCCTTACTTTAATCATGCCAGCTATTACCAACTATTACCAACTATTACTATTACATTCAATATATTATCCATAGTATTTATGGTATGTAATTTCTGTAAAGCTGCAATATGTAACTTTTTTGGTGACCCGACCAAATTCACATAGAAATTTGAGTTATAGATATGTCATTCTCATTGAAAGCAAGTCTAAGAAGTGGTATATCTGTTCTATGTGTGCTATTTCTATGCTCTCCGTTCTTAAGTTTCATTTTTGAGTCTTTTACTTTCGGTTTTGTACACCAGCTTCAAACAGCTGAAAATACAATATTTTTTGGTTATGGAAAATATATTTCACAGCGGTTTAGATGGTACAATGATTCTCTACACTATACTTGCTTGTTTTGTCACATAAACTGAAATGAGGTGAACTATTACAATTTTAGCAACCAGGAAATAGCGGAGCGATTTCTGCATAGTGCACCTTTAAATCTAGAATTGACATTAGGAAAAAAGGCTAAAATCGAACCAGGTCTAACTCATCCCCTCCAACATCACACACACACACACACACAGATACTCAGATCCACACATGTCTCCGTCTACCCTCTATCCATCTTCTCCCACTCCACCCACAGATCCAAGATGGCGTCTCGGTAGCATTTCAGTAGCCTACCTTCCAGGCAGCAGATCCTCCAGAGGCCAGAGTGGGTGAGGGCTCCGGGGTCCTTCTTGTCCTTGTTGTGAGGGTCGTCCGAGTGGTTGCGGGTGCTGTTGCAGATGGAGGCACGGGAGTACAGCCAATAGTCCGTCCCTATAGAAACCGTCATCAGGCAGAAGGCTGCAAAGGCCCCCACGGTGGTAAGGAGGATCTGGATCCCCTTCTCACAAACCATCCCTAGAGAGGAGGGCAGAGGAGGTGGAGAGAGAGAGAGCGGAGGGATGAGAAGTAGAGGTGGGACAAGGAGGAAGAAAAGTGAGAAAGAGAGAAGGGTTGAGAAAGGTGAAGGGAGGAAGAAGGAGAAGAAGTGCAGTAGAGACAAGAGAGGAAGAGGAGAGATAGAAAGAGAGAGGGAGAAAGAGGAGCGAGGGGAGTTGAGGGAGAGGGAGGAGAGAGAGAATGAAGGGATGGACAGGAAAAAGAGATGCAGAGAGAGTGAAAGAGAGAGCGAGAGAAAGAGGCAGAAAGAGAAAGAGAGAGAGAGAAAGAGGCAGAGAGAGAGAGGCAGAGAGAGAAAGAGGCAGAGAGAGAAAGAGGCAGAGAGAGAGAAAGAGGCAGAGAGAGAGAAAGAGGCAGAGAGAGAGAAAGAGGCAGAGGCAGAGAGAGAGAGAGAGAAAGAGGCAGAGAGAGAGAAAGAGGTAGAGAGAGGAGGTGTATAAATGGGTCTATGAGGTGTCCTTGGAAGGGGGGGTTGGACGACACTGCTGACTCGTCTTAACAGGAAGGAATTGATGGTGAACACAACAAATTACACTCTGAGAATCTCAATGTGCTCCATATTCATGACCATGACACCGCTCTCTCCCCCACATAATCAGCATAGACAGGGCTAGCGCGGAACACACAACACACTCACTGAGACAGAACCCACACACCGCATCAGATACAGCATATCAGAATACACAACACACACTGAGACAGAACACACACACACACTGCATCAGATACAGCATATCAGAATACACAACACACACTGAGACAGAACACACACACACACCGCATCAGATACAGCATATCAGAATACAAAGGCTTGAACACACACGGACGCACGGACACACGGACGCACGCACACACACACACAACACAATATATATAATCAAAGCGCAGCAACACAGCAGCAACAACACCACATACAGGAACAAAGCAAAGCTCCACAGTACATTCTGTGTTCATTGTCGCAAATCAATCAATCAATTAATCAATCAATCAATTAATCAATCAACCATTTAGGGCTATACAATCAATCTTATACAGTATCACTCTTCCTACCCTCTTCTTACCTCCAACATCACCATAATATACCCCTCTGGTCCCATTGTACATGAAGTGGTGCTACAACCTGTGCATTTACATGATGGTTACATAGGCCTCTGCCCAGTACCCTGCCTTGAAGTTTAGTCACTGTTACTAGCCGGCTACCACCCGGTACTCAACCCTGCACCTTAGAGAATGCTGCCCTATGTACATAGTCATGGAACACTGGTCACTTTAGTAATGTTTATATACTGTTTTACCTACTTCATATGTATATACTGTATTCTAGTCAAGGCTCATCCTATATAACTACTGCTGTACACACATTTTCTATTCATATACTGTCCATAATGTCTATACACACCATCATATACATATATATTTCTATTCTGGACTCTGACATTGCTCGTTCTAATATTTCCATATTTCTTAATTCCTTTCTATACATTTATGGGATTTGCCTGTATTGTTTTGTATTGTTAGGTATTACTGCACTGTTGGAGCTAGGAACATAAGCATTTCGCTACACCTGCGATAACACCTGCAAAATGATATTTTATTTTGCCTCATCTCACCCTAGTCTAGAACTGTTGTTCTAGATTACACATTTACCTCCATTGTGACTTAATTTGCAAATCCTTGAAATTGTGCAAAGCTCACACGGGTATAAGAGTTGTAAGTGCTATTAACAATGTGTACCTGCAATGTAATTACACTGTACCTGCCTATGTAATAACCATGTAAATACATAGATTATAGTGCCACTTGATGTAAAGTGGGACCCCATTGCGTTACCAAGGTATTCATTTACATCAGCTGAGGTAACACTTACCTGCCGCCGAGTTTCTATCCTTCGACTCCATTTTGAAATCTTTCTTTTCCTCGTTAATGAAGAATGCGCTGTCCCCT
>NC_139990.1:51291661-51329161 GCF_964263955.1 Coregonus lavaretus | reverse complement strand
TTGTACTGAATTGTTCTTTCATAACCCATTAAGGTCCTCATCTTAAATGTACCTAAAGTGCAGAGTATCAAAATCCTGAGACATTTGTAAATAATTTTTTAGGGGGATGCAATCGCAGATAGAACCTTGTGGCTCTGAAATGTCAATCTGGGTAAGCCATAAGGTTCCATCTGACACTTCTGAATTAGACATGTTCAGTTTTTAAGAAGACTCTAGCTATTTGAATACATAATTCAACAGCACTATTCTACCAAGATAGAGTCAGAACACATCATCAAATACATTAAGAAATGTATTATTTTCATTAGATGAATTAGTCATCACTGAACAACGATGTGACAGCATCATTTATTTAAAGGTTTCTGACTGTTGTTTTTTTGCTTACGTGCCATTGCTGCTGGCTAGACTAGCCTAGACCATACTTAGAGGGAGATGGCAAAGACACATGTTCTGATTGGTCCATCTGTATTTGTTCAGGCTTGTGATTGGATTGAAGATAAAACCTTATAGCATCACGTTCAAATGGCTTTATGCAGATAGAACTTTCCATTTTCATTTTTTTTCACTTAAAATTTTCTTTTTCAAAAATCTAACTTCACAGACATATGAAGAACCATCTAAAGATAAATTGTATGTGACAAACTCATTTTTCACAAAAATGTCAGATAGAACCTTATAGTCCCAAGGTTTCGAATTTCTTCCACAATATGTTGGTTTCTCTAAAAGCCAGTCAGGAATCACATGTCCATCTACAGTACCTTCGGAAAGTATTCAGACCCCTTGACTTTTTCCACATTTTGTTACGTTACAGTCTTATTCTAAAATTGATTAAATCGTTTTTTCTCCCTCATCAATCTACACACAATACCTCATATTGACAAAGCAAAAACTGGTTTTTAGAATTTACATAAGTATTCAGACCCTTTACTCAGTACTTTGTTGAAGCATACTGAAGGGGAGTGTCGCTGCACAGCTAATTTCAGGTCTCTCCAGAGATGTTAGATCGGGTTCAAGTCTGGGCTCTGGCTGGGACACTCAAGGACATTCAGAGACTTGTCCTGAAGCCACTCCTGCGTTGTCTTGGCTGTGTGCTTAGGGTCATTGTCCTGTTGGAAGGTGAACCTTCGCCCCAGTCTGAGGTCCTGAGCGCTCTGGAGCAGGTTTTCATCAAGGATCTCTCTGTACTTTGCTCCGTTCATCTTTGCCTCAATCCTGAATAGTCTCCCAGTCCCTGCTGCTGAAAAACCTCCCCACAGCATGATGCTGCCACCACCATGCTTCACCGTGGTGGCATTCAGGCCAAAGAGTTCAATCTAGGTTTTATCGGACCAGAGAATCTTGTTTCTCATGGTCTGAGAGTCCTTTAGATGCCTTTTGGCAAACTCCAAGCGGGCTGTCATGTGCCTTTTAATGAGGAGTGGCTTCCGTTTGGCCACTCTACCATAAAGGCCTGATTGGTGGAGTGGTGCAGAGATGGTTGTCCTTCTGGAAGGTTCTCCCATCTCCACAGAGGAACTCTAGAGCTCTGTCTGAGTGACCATCGGGTTCTTGGTCACCTCCCTGAACAAGGCCCTTCTCCCCCGATTGCTCAGTTTGGCCGGGCGGCCAGCTCTAGGAAGGACATTTCTTCCATTTAAGAATGATGGAGGCTACTGTGTTCTTGGGGACCTTCAATGCTGCAGAAATTTTTTGGTACCCTTCCCCAGATCTGTGCCTCGACACAATCCTGTCTCGGAGCTCATCAGACAATTCCTTCGACCTCATTACTTGGTTGTTGCTCAGACATGCACTGTCAACTGTGGGATCTTATGTAGACAGGTGTGTGCCTTTCAAGGTCATGTCCAATCAATTGAATTTACCACAGGTGGACTCCAATCAAGTTGTAGAAACATCTCAAGTATGATTAATGGAAACAGGATGCACCTGAGCTCAATTTCAAGTCTCATAGCAAAGGGTCTGAATACTTATGTAAATAAGGTATTTCTGTTTTTTATTTTTAATACATTTGCAATAATTTCTAAAAACCTGTTTTACTTTGTCATTATTGGGTATTGTGTGTAGATTAACCAAATGGCGCCGGAGAAGATGGCTGCCGTTTTACAGCCCTCTAACCAATTGTACTATTATGTGTGTTTTTCCGCGTTATTTATAATTTATTTTGTACATAATGTTTCTGCCATCGTCTCTTATAACCAAAAAGAGCTTCTGGATATCAGGACAGCGATTACTCACCTCGTATTGGACGAACATTTTTTCTTCAACGAGGCGGCCGCGAAGGATATCCTACAGACACCCGACAAGGCCCAAATCCCCGTCATTCGCATGAGGAAGAGACAGAGATATCGTGGACGTAGGTCGGGGTGCCTTGTAAGGATCCAACAGCGAGCGAGTAAACTGCCGCTCCCATCAATCCTATTAGCCAATCTTAAATCATTGGAGAATAAATTGGATGACCTAAGATTACGGTTATCCTACCAACGGGACATTAAAAACTGTAATATCTTATGTTTCACCGAGTCGTGGCTGAACGACTACATGGATAACATACAGCTAGCGGGCTATACGCTACATCGGCAGGATAGAACGGCTGACTCCGGTAAGACAAGGGGTGGCGGTCTGTGTATATTTGTAAAAAACATCTGGTGCACAAAATCAAATACTAAGGAAGTCTCGAGGTTTTGCTCGCCTGAGGTAGAGTATCTTATGATAAGCTGTAGACCACACTATTTACCAAGAGAGTTTTCATCTATATTTTTCATAGCTGTCTATTTACCACCACAAACCAATGCTGGCATTAAGATTGCACTGAATGAGCTGTAAAAGGCCATAAGTCAACAGGAAAACGCTCATCCAGAGGCAGCGCTCCTAGTGGCCGGGGACTTTAATGCAGGGAAACTTAAATCCGTTCTACCTAAATTCTACCAGCATGTTAAATATGCAACCAGGGGAAAAAAAACTCTAGACCACCTTTACTCCACACACAGAGACGCATACAAAGCTCTCCCTCGCCCCCCATTTGGCAAATCTGACCATAACTCTATCCTCCTGATTCCTGCTTATAAGCAAAAACTAAAGCAGGAAGCACCAGTGACTCGGTTAATTAAAAAATGGTCAGATGACGCAGATGCTAAGCTACAGGACTGTTTTTCTAGCACAGACTGGAACATGTTCCGGGATTCTTCAGATAGCATTGAGGAGTACACCACATCAGTCACTGGCTTCATCAATAAGTGCATCGATGATGTCGTCCCCACAGTGACCGTACGTACATACCCCAACCAGAAGCCATGGATTACAGGAAACATCCGCACTGAGCTAAAGGGTAGAGCTGCCGCTTCAAGGAGCGGGACTTTAACCCGGACGCTTATAAGAAATCCCGCTATGCCCTCCGACGAACCATCAAACAGGCAAAGAGTCAATACAGGACTAAGATTGAATCGTACTACACCGGCTCTGACGCTCGTCGGATGTGGCAGGGCATGAAAACTATTACAGACTACAAAGGGAAGCACAGCCGCGAGCTGCCCAGTGACACAAGACTTCCAGACGAGCTAAACCACTTCTATACTCGCTTCGAGGCAAGCAACACTGAAGCATGCATGAGAGCACCAGCTGTTCCGGATGACTATGTGATCACGCTCTCCGTAGCCGATGTGAGTAAAACTTTTAAGCAGGTCAACATTCACAAGGCCGCAGGGCCAGATGGATTACCAGGACGTGTATTCCGAGCATGTGCTGACCAACTGGCAAGTGTCTTCACTGACATTTTCAACATGTCCCTGACTGAGTCTGTAATACCAACATGTTTCAAGCAGACCACCATAGTCCCCGTGCCCAAGGACTCTAAGATAACCTGCCTAAATGACTACCGACCCGTAGCACTGACGTCTGTAGCCATGAAGTGCTTTGAAAGGCTGGTCATGGCTCACATCAACACCATTATCCCAGAAACCCTAGACCCACTCCAATTTGCATACCGCCCAAACAGATCCACAGATGATGCAATCTCTATTGCACTCCACACTGCCCTTTCCCACCTGGACAAGAGGAACACCTACGTGAGAATGCTATTCATTGACTACAGCTCAGCATTCAACACCATAGTGCCCTCAAAGCTCATCACTAAGCTAAGAATCCTGGGACTAAACACCTCCCTCTGCAACTGGATCCTGGACTTCCGGACGGGCCGCCCCCAGGTGGTAAGGGTAGGTAACAACACATCTGCCACACTGATCCTCAACACGGGGGCCCCTCAGGGGTGCGTGCTCAGTCCCCTCCTGTACTCCCTGTTCACCCATGACTGCATGGCCAGGCACGACTCCAACACCATCATTAAGTTTGCAGACGACACAACAGTGGTAGGCCTGATCACCGACAACGATGAGACAGCCTATAGGGAGGAGGTCAGAGACCTGGCCGTGTGGTGCCAGGATAACAACCTCTCCCTCAACGTGACCAAGACAAAGGAGATGATTGTGGACTACAGGAAAAAAAAGGACTGAGCACGCCCCCATTCTCATCGACGGGGCTGTAGTGGAACAGGTTGAGAGCTTCAAGTTCCTTGGTGTCCACATCACCAACGAACTATCATGGTCCAAACACACCAAGACAGTCGTGAAGAGGGCACGACAAAGCCTATTCCCCCTCAGGAGACTGAAAAGATTTGGCATGGGTCCTCAGATCCTCAAAGAATTCTACAGCTGCACCATCGAGAGCATCCTGACTGGTTGCATCACCGCCTGGTATGGCAACTGCTTGGCCTCCGACCGCAAGGCACTACAGAGGGTAGTGCGTACGGCCCAGTACATCACTGGGGCCAAGCTTCCTGCCATCCAGGACCTCTATACCAGGCGGTGTCAGAGGAAGGCCCTCAAAATTGTCAAAGACTCCAGCCACCCTAGTCATAGACTGTTCTCTCTGCTACCGCACGGCAAGCGGTACCGGAGTGCCAAGTCTAGGTTCAAAAGACTTCTCAACAGCTTCTACCCCAAAGCCATAAGACTCCTGAACAGCTAATCATGGCTACCCGGACTATTTGCACTGCCCCCCCACCCCATCTTTTTACGCTGCTGCTACTCTGTTAATTATTTATGCATAGTCACTTTAACTCTACCCACATGTACATATTACTTCAACTACCTCAACTAGCCGGTACCCCCCTGTATATATAGCCTCCCTACTGTTATTTTATTTTACTTCTGCTCTTTTTTTCTCAACACTTTTTTGTTGTTCTTTTATTTTACTTTTTTATTAAAAAGAAATGCACTGTTGGTTAAGGGCTGTAAGTAAGCATTTCACTGTAATGTCTGCACCTGTTGTATTCGGCTCATGTGGCCAATAAAACTTGATTTGATTTGATTTGATTTAGATTGCTGAGGAACTTTTTTTATGTCATCCATTTTAGAATAAGTCTGTAACGTAACAAAATGTGGAAAAAGTCAAGGGGTCTGAATACTTTCTGAAGGCACTATATATGCGTCAATCTCTCAGGACCTTAGTCTGTGTTCCATAAGGGAGGAGGACGAAATCTGCTAAGATACACTGTTATGCAATTCTACTTATGTCAATGGCATGATAGCATCCCTCAATGATACAATTATAGATAGGCACTGAAAATAGATTCCTCATGAGCGATACTTTGCGGAATCTACAGTGCTCAAATGACAAAGCAATAGAAGCAATATAATACAATACATTAGAACCTAACAGAGAATATAATAAAATACATTAGAACATAACAGAGAATAGGATAGAAACTGTCTATAGCTTCTCTGTGACATTAGTCTCATTCACTAGCCAAGTCTCTGAGAGCATAAATAAGAAACATAGAAGCCTGGCTCATAAGACTACAACAACATTATCAACATCCAACACACAGACCAACTGAAAGCATCATAGTCATTACGAGCAGGGAGGGTAGTGTGTAAGATCAGGCTGCAGATGTGAGACTAGCATGAGGAGGAGGCTGAGCTGGAACACCTGAGCCTTGTCCTGACTCCTGGGTCTACACAGCTGGCACCTTGAGCAAGGCTCCACAAGGACAGACACACACGCACACACACACACACAAACACGCACTCACATGTGCACGCACGGACACACGCATGCATGCACACACGCACACACACACGTGCGCACATGCAAAAAGTAAAATGTACATGCAGAGAGAAAGAAACAATTATATAAGCATTTGAGATTCATTTTTGTTTCACCCAGTGGATAACATTTAGTCACAGAGCACACCAATCAAACAGGACCTGGAAGAATAATGCTATATCTCTGACTGATCACCAAAATACTGGAATACAGGTTTGGTTGAACAGCACTGGCCCCTTGGAATGTGCCTCTCTAATTTACAGATGCTACATAGAACACATTTGAATGTGGCCAATAAAGGACATGCATTGAAAATTGAGTTAATTAATTGAGAAATGATTTTGTGCAACCGAATGAAAATAGAGTAGAGGCCAACCCCTGCTGAAAGACACTGCTGAAAGTGATTCAAACACCAGAAATATCCCACATGGATCAACAAAGATATCAGGAACCCCCAGGAACCCAACATTTCCCCTAACCACTGATACAGGTTCAGATGGTTTCATCTCCCTACGGAAAAGGTTAGGACTTGGAATAAACTGGTCTGATCCTAGATCTGTAGTTAAGGGAATCCTGGAACTTCTAAAGCAATCTTCAGTTGCAGAGGCCTGGCTGGGAGACAGTCAACACCTGAGAGGCTCCCACAGTAACATACTGACTACACGCGTGTGTGTCCGCATGCCCTATTGCGCACATATTGATTTTCCATCCACACCAGATGTGATCATGACACGCAGGTTAAAATAGCAAAACCAACTGTGAACCAATTAGTTTGGGAGCATGTCAAAATACACATGGACATTCATGGAGATTTTGCTAGCTTGCTATTGCTAGCTAATTTATCCTAGTAGATGAACATTGGGTTGTTATTTTACCTGAAATGCATATGGTCCTTTTTTTTTGCTGGTTCTTTGTAGAATTTAGTCGTACAAAATGTTGTGTTTCTCTACTCTGACTATTAACATCGAGCAATCCCGTTCTGAGCCAATGCATTCTAACAGCCTAATAAATACATTTAATATATGCTATTGCAAAAATTGTCCTTTGGTTATGTTTATGAAGGTCTTCGGTAACCTTAGAATATGAAAAAAATATTCTTCATTAAGGCAGGTCTTAAGAAACATATTTTTTTGTATTGTATTTCAAATTAACAGAATAGCATATTTTAAGTTGTATTATGTTACTAGTCTGTGCTTAGTAGCCTATGGCTATGCTGCTGCAAGTGCTCAATTATAGAACACATGGAATAGTGGATGTAATATTCTACCCCCCCCAAAAAAAAAAAATAATATTGTTTACCCCTTTTTCATGATATCCAATTGGTAGTTACAGTCTTGTCCCATCGCTGCAACTCCCATACGGACTCAGTAGAGGCGAAGGTCAAGAGCCATGCGTCCTCAGAAACACGACCCTGCCAAGCCACACTGCTCACTTAACCCGGAAGCCAGTCGCACCAATGGTTTTGGAGGAAACACCGTACAACTGGCGACTGAAGTCAGCTTGCAGGCGCCCGGCTCGCCACAAGGAGTCACTAGAGTGCGATGGGACAAGGACATCCTGGCCGGCCAAACCCTCTCCTAACCCGGACGACGCTGGGCCAATTGTGCGCCACCTCATGGGTCTCTCAGTAACAGCCTGCTGTGACACAGCCTGGGATCGAACCTGGGTCTGTAGTGATGCCTCAAGTACTGCGATGCAGTGCCTTAGACTGCGGCGCCACTCAGGAGGCCCCCAAAAATGTATTTTGAAATAGAGCCCTTGGCTTAATTTTAAGAGTTGCTTGGCAAATGTATGTGTTTTAGAAACCTTCGAACCTGCTTTCTGGTAAGCTCTCTTCCCTTTGTCAATTACCCACACTGCACTGCAGTCTCTTCATTCACAAAGCAATTGATAATATTGTCACCCATCAGACTATTGTCAATTTAATCTTGTCTTTAGGCTACATCTATTATTATAGGCCTATGTGTGAAATTAGTTTTGATATAGTTTAGGTGCAGCTTCCATGGGCCATTGTCAGATGGCAGCCAACTGTCGGGTGAAGGAAGGGCTGGGGGGGGGGGGGGGGGGTCAGCACTTTTACACTGTAAAACTGAGTATTATTTGACCACTGATCAGCATTTTTACACTGTAAAACTGAGTCTTATATGAACACTGATCAGCACTTTTACACTGTAAAACTGAGTATTATATGACCACTGATCAGCACTTTTACACTGTAAAACTGAGTATTATATGACCACTGATCAGCACTTTTACACTGTAAAACTTAGTATTATATGACCACTGATCAGCACTTTTACACTGTAAAACGGAGTATTATATGACCACTGATCAGCACTTTTACACTGTAAAACTGAGTCTTATATGACCACTGATCAGCACTTTTACACTGTAAAACTGAGTATTATATGAACACTGAGCAGCACTTTTACACTGTAAAACTGAGTATTATATGACCACTGATCAGCACTTTTACACTGTAAAACTGAGTATTATATGACCACTGATCAGCACTTTTACACTGTAAAACTTAGTATTATATGACCACTGATCAGCACTTTTACACTGTAAAACTGAGTATTATATGACCACTGATCAGCACTTTTACACTGTAAAACTGAGTCTTATATGACCACTGATCAGCACTTTTACACTGTAAAACTGAGTATTATATGACCACTGATCAGCACTTTTACACTGTAAAACTGAGTATTATATGACCACTGATCAGCACTTTTACACTGTAAAACTGAGTATTATATGACCACTGATCAGCACTTTTACACTGTAAAACTGAGTATTATATGCTTGTGAAGAGTGTCATAGGATGATACAAAGAAAACACAAACAAGAGCAATGTTGGCCTGCACACAGAAACACGCACACGCACGCACACACACACACACACACTCAAACACGAACATATACACACACACAAACATACAGACAACGACCATCACAATCTAAACATTATTCAATCAATATAAACATCATCTAAACATTTAAACCATTAGCACGCCATCACTTTACAGTAGATCATTGGAAAGTGCTTTAACCAACTACATTGTCATGGGCCCACGCACACACACACGAGCACACACACGCGGGCACACACACACACACATACAGGCACAGGCCCCATGTTGTGTGACTGTGGTCCACTGAGCATGACAGTCAGTCAGAGGAGGCGGTCCTGTGAAGTCTTTTATCTCTGTTCTTTACACTCAGTGACTCTACACAGGCAGGGTGGGCTTTATGTCTCTGATACCATAGGGCTGATTCATCACACTGATATACAGTACCACCACATCATGCAATACACCAGCTAGTTCATTTCCAGGAGAGGAAAACACAGGTGATGCATGTATTACACTGCAGTGTGTGAAGTCCTCCATTGGGGCTCTGAGACAGACGTTCATTGTGGATCTGAGACCAGAGTGAGAATGGGATGAAAAACTCGGCCAAACCCCTCCCTTTCGCTAATCATGGCCAAAAAAGCAAATGTTTGTTTTCATGAATTTTTACGATATATTCAATTTTGACTTTGTTGCTGTGGAATCTAGTGGAAACCGTTTATCATCCGCACACGGCTAGAAAATCACTGCACCAGTTTTATGCACTGCCAATCTTGATTCGTCCAAATAATCAATGAGGAAAATCCCAAACCAGGAACTACTGCTGCTTGTAATCACATACAGTGGGGAGAACAAGTATTTGATACATTGCCGAAGTTTTCCTACTTACAAAGCATGTAGAGGTCTGTAATTTGTATCATAGGTACACTTCAACTGTGAGAGACGGAATCTAAAACTAAAATCCAGAAAATCACATTGTATGATTTTTAAGTAATTAATTTGCATTTTATTGCATGACATAAGTATTTGATCACCTACCAACCAGTAAGAATTCCGGCTCTCACAGACCTGTTCATTTTTCTTTAAGAAGCCCTCCTGTTCTCCACTCATTACCTGTATTAACTGCACCTGTTTGAACTCGTTACCTGTATAAAAGACACCTGTCCACACACTCAATCAAACAGACTCCAACCTCTCCACAATGGCCAAGACCAGAGAGCTGTGTAAGGACATCAGGGATAAAATTGTAGACCTGCACAAGGCTGGGATGGGCTACAGGACAATAGGCAAGCAGCTTGGTGAGAAGGCAAAAACTGTTGGCGCAATTATTAGAAAATAGAAGAAGTTCAAGATGACGGTCAATCACCCTCGGTCTGGGGCTCCATGCAAGATGTCACCTTGTGGGGCATCAATGATCATGAGGAAGGTGAGGGATCAGCCCAGAACTACACGGCAGGACCTGGTCAATGACCTGAAGAGAGCTGGGACCACAGTCTCAAAGAAAACCATTAGTAACACACTACGCCGTCATGGATTAAAATCCTGCAGCGCACGCAAAATCCCGCTGCTCAAGCCAGCGCATGTCCAGGCCCGTCTGAAGTTTACCAATGACCATCTGGATGATCCAGAGGAGGAATGGGAGAAGGTCATGTGGTGTGATGAGACAAAAATAGAGCTTTTTGGTCTAAACTCCACTCGCCGTGTTTGGAGGAAGAAGAAGGATGAGTACAACCCCAAGAACACCATCCCAACCGTGAAACATGGAGGTGGAAACATCATTCTTTGGGGATGCTTTTCTGCAAAGGGGACAGGACGACTGCACCGTATTGAGGGGAGGATGGATGGGGCCACGTATCGCAAGATCTTGGCCAACAACCTCCTTCCCTCAGTAAGAGCATTGAAGATGGGTCGTGGCTGGGTCTTCCAGCATGACAACGACCCAAAACACACAGCCAGGGCAACTGGAGTGGCCTAGCCAGTCTCCAGACCTGAACCCAATAGAAAATCTTTGGAGGGAGCTGAAAGTCTGTTTTGCCCAGCGACAGCCCCGAAACCTGAAGGATCTGGAGAAGGTCTGTATGGAGGAGTGGGCCAAAATCCCTGCTGCAGTGTGTGCAAACCTGGTCAAGACCTACAGGAAACGTATGATCTCTGTAATTGCAAACAAAGGTTTCTGTACCAAATATTAAGTTCTGCTTTTCTGATGTATCAAATACTTATGTCATGCAATAAAATGCAAATTGATTACTTAAAAATCATACAATGTGATTTTCTGGATTTTTGTTTTAGATTCCGTCTCTCACAGCTGAAGTGTACCTATGATAAAAATTACAGACTTCTACATGCTTTGTAAGTAGGAAAACCTGCAAAATCGGCAGTGTATCAAATACTTGTTCTCCCCAATGTAAATCTACGTGAGCCTTGACAGATTCTGTCACGGCCGTCTACGGAAGGAGTGGACCAAAGCGCAGCGTTTGTAGCGAACATGATTTTATTAAAGTTAAAGTGCACGAACGAGAAAACAATAAACAATGACGGATAGTGAAGTCCTCAGTACACAGACTGAAACATGGAACAAAAACCCACACCCCTAAGGTGAACACTGATAGTTTAAATATGGCTCCCAATCAGAGATAACGAGCCGACAGCTGCCACTCGTTACCTCCGATTGGGAGTCACATGACGAGACAAGACACTACAACCAAAACCAAACACAACCAAATGAACACACCCTATACCCAACACAACCAAATGAATACACCCTGGCTCAAACTACACAGTCCCGGAGCCAGAGCGTGACAGTACCCCCCCCTAAAGGCGCGGACTGCGACCGCGCCTCAATACGGGCTAAACAAGGGAGGGCTGGGCGGGCATACCTCCTCGGCGGTGGCTCTGGCTCCGGCCTTGATCCCCACCTCCTCTCCAACCCCCCAAAGTACCCCTGGTCCTGTCTAGCCCCGCTGGTCGGAGCCGGACTGACGACACGCGCCCCTGGCTTGGTGCGTGGAGGACGAACGGGCCTTACCAGGCTGACGACGCGCACCACTGCCTTGGCGCGGGGAGCAGGAATGGGCCGGACCGGGCTGACGAAGCGCACCCTTGACTTGGTGCGGAGAGCGGGACCGGGCCGGACAGGGCTGACGAAACGCACCACAGACTTGGTGCGGGGAGCAGGAACGGGCCGGACAGGGCTGACGACACGCACCACAGACCTGGTGCGGGGAGCAGGAACGGGCCGGACAGGGCCGACGAAACGCACCCTAGGCTTGATGCGTGGAGCCGGAACGGGCCTCCCCAGGCTGACGACTCGCATCCCTGGCTTGGTGCGAGTAGCAGGAGTGGGCTGGATCAGGCTGACGGCTCGCACCCTTGGCTTGGTGCGATTAGCAGGGACGAGCTGAACCAGGCTGACGACTCGCACCCTTGGCTTGGTGCGAGTAGCAGGAACGGGCTGGACCAGGCCGACGACTCGTACCCCTGGCTTGGTGCGAGTAGCAGGAACGGGCTGGACCAGGCTGACGACTCGCACCCTTGGCTTGGTGCGAGTGGCAGGAACAGGCCGGGTCGGGCTGGCGACGCGCACCGTAGACTTGGTGCGGGTGGCAGGAACAGGCCGGACCGGGCTGGCGACACGCACCGTAGGTTTGGTGCGAGTGGCAGGAACAGGCCGGGTCGGGCTGGCGACGCACACCGTACACTTGGTGCGGGTGGCAGGAACAGGCCGGACCGGGCTGGCGACGCGCACCGTAGGTTTGGTGCGAGTGGCAGGAACAGGCCGGGTCGGGCTGGCGACGCGCACCGTAGACTTGGTGCGGGTGGCAGGAACAGGCCGGGCTGGGCTGGCGACGCACACCGTAGGTTTAGTGCGTGGAGCAGGAACAGGCCGGGCTGGGCTGGCGACGCACACCGTAGGTTTAGTGCGTGGAGCAGGAACAGGCCGGGCTTGGCTGGCGACGCACACCGTAGGTTTAGTGCGTGGAGCAGGAACAGGCCGGGCTGGGCTGGCGACGCACACCGTAGGTTTAGTGCGTGGAGCAGGAACAGGCCGGGCTGGGCTGGCGACGCACACCGTAGGTCTGGTACGTGGAGCAGGAACAGGCCGGACAGGGCTGTCGACGCACACCGTAGGCTTTGTGCGTGGAGCAGGAACAGGCCGGGCTGGGCTGGCGACGCACACCGTGGACTTGGTGCGTGGAGTAGGAACAGGCCGGTCCATACTGGGAACACACACCACTGGCCTTAACCGGGGATCAGGAACGGGCCGGACCGGACTGGTAACACACCTCAGTCTCTCACGCCGTGCCTCCACTACTTCCCTCCCTCTACTTGCCAATGGCTCCCGTAATCCGGTAGCCTTCTCTCCACGTCTCCCTGTGGCAGCCTCCTGCTGCCCAGCCGCCCAAGCCATGTGCCCCCCCCAAAAAACTTTTTGGGGTTGCCTCTCGTCCCTCCGACGATGGCCCTGCTGACGCCGTTGCTCCTCTCTCGCCAGGGCCTTGATCCTCCCCCAAGGTCCCTTGCCCCCGAGCATGTCCTCCCAGGACCACGATTTGCCCACCTGGGCCATCGCCAGCCTCTCGATCTCCTTACCCGGCGCTTCCTCCCATGTCCAGTCTCCTTGCTCCTGGACACGCTGCTTGGTCCTTTTTTGGTGGGTTTTTCTGTCACGGCCGTCTACGGAAGGAGTGGACCAAAGCGCAGCGTTTGTAGCGAACATGACTTTATTAAAGTTAAAGTGCACGAACGAGAAAACAATAAACAATGACGGATAGTGAAGTCCTCAGTACACAGACTGAAACATGGAACAAAAACCCACACCCCTAAGGTGAACACTGATAGTTTAAATATGGCTCCCAATCAGAGATAACGAGCCGACAGCTGCCACTCGTTACCTCCGATTGGGAGTCACATGACGAGACAAGACACTACAACCAAAACCAAACACAACCAAATGAACACACCCTATACCCAACACAACCAAATGAATACACCCTGGCTCAAACTACACAGTCCCGGAGCCAGAGCGTGACAGATTCTTGCCGTTTCATTTGTCCACGAGAATCTGTCCACGAGAGATTAAGTTTCCCCCTTATATAGTTATACTGCATAGTATTCCTCCATTAAGGCTCTATAGTACAGGTACATGTATCCCTCCATTAAGGCTCTATAGTACAGGTATATGTATCCCTCCATTAAGGATATATAGTAGAGGTACATGTATCCCTCCATTAAGGCTCTGTAGTACAGGTACACGTATCCCAGGACCGGAGTCTACGCAGACCGGTGCGCCATAGCCAATCAGAGGTACAGTAGGCCTATATTCAAACAAGTCATTTGCCACAAGAGCCTGCCATCATTCACTTTGAACTGGACTGTGTGTATACAGGCAGTTTCAACAGAGCGACTTTAGATCATTAGCATGCATTCTGCAAAAGCCACAAAATACAGATGAAGTCGGAAGTTTACATACACTTAGGTTGGAGTCATTAAAACTTGTTTTTCAACCACTCCACACATTTCTTGTTAACAAACTATCGTTTTGGCAAGTCGGTTAGGACATCTACTTTGTGCATGACACAAGTAATTTTTCCAACAATTGTTTACAGACAGATTATTTCACTTATAATTCACTGTATCACAATTCTAGAGGGTCAGAAGTTTACATACACTAAGTTGACTGTGCCTTTAAACAGCTTGGAAAATTCCAGAAAATGATGTCATGGCTTTAGAAGCTTCTGATAGGCTAATTGACATAATTTGAGTCAATTGGAGGTGTACCTGTGGATGTATTTCAAGGCCTACCTTCAAACTCAGTGCCTCTTTGCTTGACATCATGGGAAAATCAAAAGAAATCAGCCAAGACCTCAGAAAAACAATTGTAGACCTCCACAAGTCTGGTTCATCCTTGGGAGCAATTTCCAAACGCCTGAAGGTACCACGTTCATCTGTACAAACAATAGTACGCAAGTATAAAGACCATGGGACCACGCAGCCGTCATACCGCTCAGGAAGGAGACGCGTTCTGTCTCCTAGAGATGAACGTACTTTGGTGCGAAAAGTGCAAATCCATCCCAGAACAGCAGCAAAGGACCTTGTGAAGATGCTGGAGGAAATGGGTACAAAAGTATCTATATCCACAGTAAAACGAGGCCTATATCGACATAACCTGAAAGGCCGCTCAGCAAGGAAGAAGCCACTGCTCCAAAACCGGCATAAAAAAGCCAGACTACGGTTTGCAACTGCACATGGGGACAAAGATCGTACTTTTTGGAGAAATGTCCTCTGGTCTGATGAAAAAAAAATAGAATTGTTTGGCCATAATGACCATCGTTATGTTTGGAGGAAAAAGGGGGTAACCTTGCAAGCCAAAGAACACCATCCCAACCGTGAAGCATGGGGGTGGCAGCATCATGCTGTGGGGGTGCTTTGCTGCAGGAGGGACTGGTGCACTTCACAAAATAGATGGCATCATGAGGAAGGAAAATTATGTGGATATATTGAAGCAACATCTCAAGACATCAGTCAGGAAGTTAGAACTTGGTCGCAAATGGGTCTTCCAAATGGACAATGACCCCAAGCATACTTCCAAAGTTGTGGTAAAATGGCTTAAGGACAACAAAGTCAAGGTATTGAAGTGGCCATCACAAAGCCCTGACCTCAATCCTATAGAAAATGTGTGGGCAGAACTGAAAAAGCGTGTGCGAGCAAGGATGCCTACAAACCTGACTCAGTTACACCAGCTCTGTCAGGTGTAATGGGCCAAAATTCACCCAACTTACTGTGGGAAGCTTGTGGAAGGCTACCCGCAATGTTTGACCCAAGTTAAACAATTTAAAGGCAATGCTACCAAATACTAATTGAGTGTATGTAAACTTCTGACCCACTGGGAATGTGATGAAATAAATAAAAGCTGAAATAAATCATTCTCTCTATTATTATTCTGACATTTCACATTCTTAAAATAAAGTGGTGATCCTAACTGACCTAAGACAGGGAATTTTTTACTAGGATTAAATGTCAGGAATTGTGAAAAACTGAGGTTTTTGGCTAAGGTGTATGTAAACTTCCGACTTCAACTGTACACTTGAATCGATTTCTGCAAATATGTAGCTAAATACCATGGAAGTCCTCTTAAATTTGGGAACTTTACAGTCCTATTGATCAAACAACCATGAAAATGTAGGCTATCTTTCCCTATATGCACATCAACAACTACAAGATCAACAACTAATGCTAGCCCAGAGCAAGATGAGCTAAAATCTAACAAAGGAACATTAGATAAACCCTCTCAAACTTGTTCAGCTTGTTGGCCGTCAACATTGCACTGATAAACGATGGGGGATAGCATGCTCGTCATTCTGAGAATTGCCTGCTGTGGGGGATTTATTATTCTCATAATTGATGGGATGACTAACTTAGAAAGAATGCATTCTAGACTGGGCTGATGTAGGTTGTTTTACCTGGCAAGCTGTGATTGATGTGAAGAGCTGTTTTAGGGGGTAAGATAAGATAATAATTTGTGTCTCCAAATACTAGACTATACTGGTCCTTTGTGATCTGTGAACCATCCTTGGACGTAGGAATGGTGTCTAGGGGAGCTGGCTCTTCTCACCATGACAGGTTGTTATGATAAGAACGTATGCCTGGTAACAGGGATGCGCCAAGGGACTGGGACTAGCCTGTGCGCCAACGGATTGGCTGAGTAAGTCTAAACCACGCTCAGCGTCTACTCTGATTGACCAGCAGAGAGCGGGAACTGAGAACTGTCAAGAGTATTTGAAGAACAATCTGAAACAATGGATTAGTTCTCTGAATGCCCTGCGAGGTATTTCAGGGAGCCCGTATATACGAACATCATATTTACCATTGAAGGTTTTGCATTAATTAAAATACTAGTCTATTTAGAAGACGTGTATTGACCTCTTTTGTTCCTAACACCAGATTTGAATTGATGCAACTTAACACTGCCAATGCCTGCATTGTCCCAACCAAGCACCCAGCTAAAGTTGGCTAGCTTGCTAACTACTTCCAGACACAAATGAGAGAATGCCTCACTGACCTGTTTTACTCGCCCTAGCAGAGCTGGTTAGGCTGTTAACATGTTATCTAGAGCGTTCTTGACTAACTATAACTTTTTTTTTACTGACACCGGTCATATTCAGGGGGTCTTGCACGTTCGTAAATTAATCCGTTATTCTGCACTCTGGCACACTCAGACAAGAGTGGTCTGAAATTGGAGTAGATATCTAACCAGTGTGAATTTGCGAATGCAAGAGCTAACTGGATAACAGTCGTTCAGCATACCTAGCTAGCTAGCAAAGCTATTCACATTTCTTGCTAGCTAACCAAATGACACGTGCATCTCTAGCTGTGTAGCCACCGAAAACGATACAAGGGGAAAAAGTCAGTCACTCACCCACTCCTTCAATGACATGATGTCCTCGTAGCAGCTAAATAGATAGCTAGCTATCTAGCTAAAGTTAGGCTCTGTGTTTTTGGCTTGCTACATAAATAGATACGCTAGCCTATTAGCCACGTTATGACTGACTTGTGATCATTGCCCTTGCTAGTTTGATTGTATTGACATTCCCAGCCTTAGTTACATTCGTCCGTTTTGTCAAAAAATATTGAGTCATTGAAACTGAAACAGTGCATCCTGAACGCGCCAGCAAACAATGTACCAGGCCAGCTGTGATTTACAACCTGATAGCAACATGTTTTGGACTACCAAGAAATGTATTGGTGAATT
The DNA here is from genome assembly GCF_964263955.1 of Coregonus lavaretus. NCBI lineage: Eukaryota > Metazoa > Chordata > Actinopteri > Salmoniformes > Salmonidae > Coregonus > Coregonus lavaretus. The sequence continues at coordinate 51,311,461 of NC_139990.1, read as the reverse complement.
ATATTAATCATGCATTGAACTGCATCCATCTATTCTGCCAACAATGCCTTAGTGTACGTCATGGAATGTTGAGTCAAATAGAACCTATTTTTAAAACCTCTTATAAAGTTGGTTTTGTAGCATAAACTGGGAATTTGATATTTTGGACTGTTTGTTTCATATCTGCAAAGAAGTTAAAACGCTGTCAGTTCGAATTTAAGGTTCTATAGTACAGGTACATGTGTCCCTCCATTGTGGCTCTATAGCACAGTTGCTATAGATGTGTATTAGTGTAACAGAATTTTTACTTCCATACCGATACCAGGTTTAGTATCACGATACTCAATACCATCACGGTACTCAATACCATCACGATACTCAATACCAAAACGACACCAAAACAATACCACTGCAAAAAAATATAAAGTGTATTAGCCAAAGTCACAGATTGGCACTTGATCCAGACAGATCTTTTGAGTTCAATATCATTACATTTATTTTATTTTTGAATGTATGCATTAATGAATAAATTATACAATCATACGATCAATTTGACTTAGTTTTTTACTAATCTAACTAGCCTACATAACAACATATTGGTAATAATTTATGTGAATGGTAAAGCGCCATTGATAAACTGGGTAAACCAAGACGTAGCCTAGGCCTATTCACAATGCAGGTGAATGCATATTCAATAGGAGTGTGTGCATACATTGAGTTATTGAGCTTGTTTTGGCTGATTTCAATATGTTTCCCTTCCATTTGGGACTTATTTTATAAAAGTTCATGCTGTCTCTTTAAGACCCATGACGTCATTCACACACACAGTCAGTTCTAGGCTGGAGCAAAGATGAGGAAAGCAGCTTTGAAAATCTGTAATATTTTGCTTTGTCACAAACAAGAGCTAGCAAGGAAAGTTAGCCTACAAAGTTGGAAGCTACTGGTATCTTCTTGCATTGTCAAGTGTTCTAGTCTGTAATGGACATTGTTATGCGAACAGTAATTAACAGTTTAAACATTTCTACATGCCGTGTTGCATTATTCAAGTGTGTTAACTTCTGTGCAGCATAACTGGTGATGCAGCCCAGACTCCCAGTGAGTGCAGTGTTTTCTCAGGACAGGCTAGAGCTAGCAATGAGTAAGTGGAGCAGGCATGATGCGCTCGCACTATAAGCGGACATTGGCTGCGCTGAGAGAAAAATGTGATCCTCTCTCAATCAGTAAACGACGTGAGACACATTTGACAGAAGTACTGAACCGTTTTTCTAGTACCAAACTGTTTTTCATGTTCTAGTATCGGAAAAAGTACTGACGTTTCGGTATACTGTGCAACACTAATGTGTATCCCTCCATTGTGGGTCTGAGACCGTAGAGAGTGCAGGTCAGGATTCAGTGTTTCTCAGCCCTAGTGGAGAGGAGAGAGACTGGAGAGAGAGACTGGAGAGAGACTGGTGAGAGACTGGAGAGAGAGACTGGTGAGAGAGACTGGAGAGAGACTGGAGAGAGAGACTGGTGAGAGAGACTGGAGAGAGAGACTGGAGAGAGAGACTGGAGAGAGAGACTGGAGAGGGACTGGGGAGAGACTGGTGAGAGACTACAGAGAGACTGAGGAGAGAGACTGAAGAGGGACTGGGGAGAGTGGAGAGAGACTGGGGAGAGACTGGAGAGAGACTGGGGAGGGAGAGACTGGGAGAGAGACTGGAGAGAGACTGGGGGAGAGACTGGAGAGAGACTGGAAAGAGACTGGGGGAAGTGAAGAGAGACTGGGGACGAGAGACTGGAGAGACACTGGAAAGAGACTGAGGAGAGACTGGAGAGAGGCTGGAGAGGGATAGGAGAGAGACTTGGGAGAGACTGGGGAGAGACTGGAGAGAGGCTGGGGAGAGGCTGGGGAGAGACTGGAGAGAGCCTGGGGAGAGACTGGGGAGAGACTGGGGGAGAGACTGGAGAGAGACTGGGGAGAGACTGAGAGATTGAAGAGAAGTAAAGACTGGGTACAGTATAAGGAGAGACTGGTTACAGTATAAGGAGAGGCTGGGTAAGGAGAGACTGGTTAAGGAGAGGCTGGGTAAGGAGAGACTGGGTGAGGAGAGACTGGTTAAGGAGAGGCTGGTTAAGGAGAGGCTGGGTAAGGAGAGACTGGGTAAGGAAAGTGGGTAAGGAGAGGCTGGGTAAGGTGAGACTGGTTAAGGAGGGGCTGGGTAAGGGGAGACTGGTTAAGGAGAGGTTGGGTAAGGAGAGACTGGGTAAGGAGAGACTGGTTAAGGACAGACTGGAGAGAAGAATGAGAGCCCAGAGCCATAGTCATAAAAGGCAGCCCTACTACAAAGGCATTGATCCTCTGAACAATTGCTGCATGACAGAAATGATGATCATTGCAGAACTCAACTACTGCATTTCACTAAAGAGAGAAAGAGAGGGAGTGAGAGGAACTGTTCTAGGCCACCCATAAGTTGGCTGATATCAGTTTAGCTTGGTGGTCAGTATTTCCCTTTGGATTTTACACCTAGGCCAGTGCTCCTCATTGGGTAGTGGGTGTTCCACATTGATATTGGATGAAGTGAGTTGCCCCCTTTCAATGTAAAGCAATTAGTCATTTTTGACAAAAATGTATATTCAAACCTGCCCAACAAAAAGATTACCAACAGAAACCAATTGGAGCCACATTTCCTAGCTGGAAAGACCCAACACCTCATGCAGTGCAACCTGGAAACCATGTCCTCAAACAGAGAAGGAAGGAGGACATGGGTCAGTGGCCTATAATGATCCCCAGTCAGTCAGGCAGCAGAGCTAGACAGAGCAGAGGCCTGGCCATGCCTCAGTAACACCGGGAACAGTAAGAGCACAACAGATGACAGATTGAGAGTGAGATAAGTGAAGTTGATAGGGAGCAAGGCCCTCTATAAACCTATGTCATAAAGAATTACACTTTCTCTTAAAAACCTAGGAAAAGTTTGATTAATTAGTGTGCAACACATATCTAGCATGCCGTTTAAAGAGGTGCTGGATGCATGGCGGCCTGGATGTCTCTGTGTAATTGTCAGAAGATCCCTTTGGTTTGTTGTAAACTGACTATGACATTAAACCTCAAACTGATCAAACTGTAATATCTGTTCAATGTAAATGTAATATCTATGGGGGTACTACATATCTATTATTGATTATCTATGGGAGACCTGCAGATCTACAACACACCTGATTCCAGGGGCGCAACTTTGGTTTTAGAAGTGGGGGGACATAATGTTTTTTTTTTAATCCAGTGGGATAAACACTACAAACAGCCTACCCGACCACTCTGAGGCGTCCTCATGGTCCTAAAGCACACTGTTGCCTTATTTTGTATCTCATTCCAATTTTAAAACTGGGGGGGGGGACTCAAATGCAATTTCAGAATGTGGGGGGGTCTGTCCCCCCCCCGTCCCCCCCTCCCCCCCGTCCTCAGTGAAAGTTGCGCCCCTGCCTGATTCAACTAGTTGATTAGTGCTATAGACAAACTGTAGCAGGCTCACTGTTAAATCACAGAGTCAATGGGTTGAGTTGACATGGATCCTTATCTTACTGCGTCTCACCAATACACCAGCGTAGTAGTATGGATTTTACCTTCCTGCATAGAACACTGAACAACACACAATTGAGAAGCAGTTTGGTGAGTGACAATAAATCAAACAGCTCTCAATGTGGAGGGTTCCTATATGCACTGCAAGTCTATCCAGCTAGCTCAACTTCCATAGGTGCTCTATCACAGTGGTTCCCAAACTGTGGAGCGAGTGGTCGGCAGGGGGGGCGCGGGGGTCCCCCTCCCCCAAATTATTATTATTATTACTTTTATTTTTTAAGGAACTTAGTCCGGCTTTAAACTTACTCTTTAATGTTGTAATAGTAGAATGCACAAGGTACAATTTCGAAATTGGGTAGTGCATCATCAGTTCCTCTTGCCATGTTAGTCATTGCAGAGAGCTATTTATAACGCGGGATGTTCCCCAACGCTGGAAGGGGGGCCCGAGTGAAAAGGTTTGGGAACCCCTGCTCTATCATACAGGGCTGCTATAAGAGAGGGTGTTTGGAACAGACCACAGTCCTAATATTCTGGGGGAAATAAATCAGGAGAAAGTAATTACGCTATAAATTATGACCCCCATATAAATCTCTATATTGCAGTGGATTCTGAAGGTATCAGCACAACACCTTGGACTACGTTATTACATCAAGAGGTCAGATGATGCAATGGCATGGTTCCTGACAGTGCTGCAGCTGCAGTAGATGGCTGCATGCATGGAAGAGCAAGGCCCCTCTGGACAGTCACACACATCATCACAGAACAACAACCAATACAGAGAGCATGTCTGAGGGGGATGCTGCGGGGTCAGGAGAAAACAGAGCTGCAGAATGAACCATAGCAATACAATGGACAGAATGGCCTTACAGTTCAGCTCCAAAATCCCTCATGATTCTTCCCGCTCCAGCCAACATAGTGGAATAACATAATTTTCCCCTGTAGCAGGTGTAGGAATAGGCTACTGGGAAAGGTGGTGAATTCCGAGAGATGGCGTGATATAATCGTCAAGTAATCCGTCATTGCAAATGGTATAGGCTTCCCAGTCCAAATGTAGTTGAACATTGCTTGGAATTGAATGCCTGTTAATTCTAAGGCTTGAACCCATGACTAGCAGAGCTGCATCAGAGAGAGAGAGAGAGAGAGAGAGAGAGAGAGAGAGAGAGAGAGAGAGAGAGAGAGAGAGAGAGAGAGAGAGAGAGAGAGAGAGAGAGAGAGAGAGAGAGAGAGAGAGAGAGAGAGAGAGAGAGAGAGAGAGAGAGAGAGAGAGAGAGAGAGAGAGAGAGAGAGAGAGAGAGAGAGAGAGAGAGAGAGAGAGAGAGAGAGAGAGAGAGAGAGAGAGAGAGAGAGAGAGAGAGAGAGAGAGAGAGAGAGAGAGAGGCCTATGCTGGTGACAACTGAGCAAATGGCCATTTATAGAGAAAAAACACAAATACTTATGAGCTACATGACATACCATAGATGCTGTTCTGCACTCTAGTCACTCAAACACACACTCATGTGAAATATCACTTGGGCACTCCATTCCACCTCAGCTTTCATAATCCTATGGAGAATTAATGATTGAACAACCTATGTGCAGGATTAATGGTTATGTATGGATCTAAGAGAAAAAAGGCATGTGTGGTGGTCCTCTGGGGAGAAGAGGCAGAGGCCTCAAAACAAGATGGTCACAAATGACATGCCATACGATCATGGGGTGCATTTAGGCTACAGCATGAAACTAATATGATAGGCTTCCATTGTTATTGGCGCTCTGGAGCATTCCGGCAGAGAGAGACAGTGTGAAGGATGGATGTTATGAAAGCAACGCCACACAGACACATGTTCGATACAGCACGACAGACAGAGCCGCGACGGAGAGCATGGAGAGACTGAAATACAGCGATGCGGACCGCAGTGCATTCATTAATACAGTATACACATCACACTGACTCCACTGACTCCACGGTGGAAAATGGACGCTTAGTGTTACGCGACCGACCAACCGGCATAGTGCTTGAGAACTCGTTTGACTGAGGATCAAAGACACGTTCACACACTATGACTTCAAACACACTGAAAATGTGCAGGACATTCTCATACACGCTTATTATAACACCTGTATAAACGGATTTATATGGATGCGCTGTCGCCCGCGCTCAAACGCGATATTATGAGGATATGTAGTTGCATTCGAAGCATCATTTCTGCTCTTGTATGCACTTGTATGCACATTAACAAATGCACATTAATCGGATGTTTAATTGCCTACATTCATGTTCTGTTACAGTTTTAAATTGCCAGACACAGACGATTAGTGAGTTGCGAGCAGTGTGAAACGAATTGGCAGGGGAATGTAGCTTGCAAATTGCCATCGATTGATTGGTTTTTCGTTACACCAAATACAAGCGGTTACAAAATGACCAATATTATAACCAATATTACAACCCTCGAATGTAAAGAATTTTATAGAGAAGTCTTACCTGCAGGCTTATTATTTCAGAAGCTTATTCGAAGAGCGTCGCACTCCCAAAGAGAGGAAAATGAGATGGAGAGAAAAAGAGAGAGAGGGGGTGGACGACAAAATGACGGCCTATCGAAATAACAAACAGGGGGGTAATAAGACAAAATTACGTGAAAAAAATACCGTGTAAGAAACTGTACGTAATTTCCCTACTAAACATAACTCAGCCATATGATGAAATGGTTTCAACAGATATACAGCGGATACACAGACACATCACTGAAACACGAATTTGTCTACAGTAGATGTAGCCAATGCGTGTGTGTACTCGGTGAGAATGCGTCTCCCCCTCCCCTCCAGTTGCGCGAGCGCTCGTTCGCTCTGTCTGCCGGTCCGTTCCTCTATCTATCTCTCACACCGAGCCCTCGACGTAAGCAACTTGTCGCATCAGACCGAACTCTTCAGTGATGTGAACGGATAAGCTAGGCTACTCGAAAATTAGAATAAGCTGGCTATTCATTTGGTTTTGTGCATGTAGGCTACAACAGGGCTCTTCTGTTTGGAGCAACACAGAGGCTAAAACCACTGTCTTTTGGCAATCATAATTGGTTATTGGAGCGTGTGTGTACTTGCGTCAGTTGCGTGCACGTCTAAATAGCATGCTAGCCATGACCAAGTTATGAGTGTAATTGATGTTGATATTTTGTTGAAGGTCGGCAGGATGGAGATTCATCGGGATTGTTTTTTTATTTTCATACAACAAAATATGATGGCCATTTTCACCGCTCTCTAAAGAATGCAGGGTTGTGAGCATTGCGGTAGCACAATTCCGCAGAGAGAGAGAGAGAAAGAGAGAGAGAGAGAGAGAGAGAGAGAGAGAGAGAGAGAGAGAGAGAGAGAGAGATGCCACGCATAATTGTGTAGAGGGGAGGGGATAAAAACGGTAACAGTAGGCTATTTTTGGTAAGATGGTGACTCGAGACCACAGAAGGAAAAATGCCCTGTTTTTCCCGCGCCTAATAAGAATTATGTCATCATCAGCTCCTTGACTCAAATACACACTGCTACTGGAAATACTGTAATCTTCTGAGGCATGATTCAACAACGGCTGGTTTGTAGGATGACATATAAGTGGTTCCTGTACACTACCACTATTCTATTTCAGTGCGTGCGTGCGTGTATGTGTGTGTAAACCAGGCTACCAGAGGACTGACTGAACGATGACCTTCAATGGCTTTAAAATGGCTTTACCCATTCCATCCTCCCTTCCTCTCTCTCTCCATCACCCTCTCTCTCTTACACACACACACACACACACACACACACACACGCATGCATGCACGCACGGCAAATAGGGGAGCAGAAGAGCTGAAGAGAGCTAATGCAGAGTGACAGGTCTTTCATGCAGTAATGGTGATGGTGAAAAGAGAGATTCACTCAACCCCATACTGCTACACACACGCACACACACACACACACACACACACACACACACACACACACACACACACACACACACACACACACACACACAGAGCTGACATCACAGAACCACATGTTTATAAATATGTGCTCACAAAGGCTAGACTAACACATATTCATCACTATAAATCCTAGCACTTTACATTACTGTGCGATAAAAATCCTCGAAGTTAGACAGCACAGACATTTTATATTTATATACGTATATTGATTGTTGGCTTTTTGTGTTGACCATTTGGCCTGCATCATTTCCTTCACACACACACACACACACACACACACACACACACACACACACACACACACACACACACACACACACACACACACACACACACACACACAGTACTGATCAATCAGACTGCCCTTGGGCAGTAGTGGCCTGTACCACGATAGAGGAGAGGCTAGTGTTTTAATTCAACGCTTAGTGACCTATACTGCAATGCAGTGCACGCACCTGCTGCTAATGCCTAAACTTACCCTTAAATTTGACATTTGGTTCAACTTCGAAATGTGATGTTTGAGAAACATGGATGAACATCTAAATCTGACGTGAGACTGTGAGAGCTAGTTGACACACACACAATAGACATATGCACTGACAAATGCAAAGTACCCCATGTTGTGTTGTATTCTTGTTGTGACTCACTGAGCTAAAGCCTAGGCATCAGATTAGGAAGCTAACGTGAGTCTCCAGGTATCAGGCAAGCATAGGCTGGTGAAGCTCCTCGGTTACACTCACACACTATTTACCCAGTGCTCCACAGTGTGTATGCCATGCATTATAATAAAGGGCTGCAGTATTTCAACGCTGCGCCGATCCCCACCTTCAGAGTCGACTGCTCTGAATCACACACACACACACGCACGCACACGCGGACACACACACGCGAACACACACACACACACACACACACACAGGTTCAAAAGGGACTATATCAATGGATGCCAATATAGAGTGAAATCCAACCCAGAGACGTTTGTTATGCCTCCAATAACACCGAGGTCATCACAATTACAATCAGTATGGTATCAGTTTAATCAAGATTCTACAGTATTATTTCCATGGATTTTGTTGAAGTTATTGACAATCTCTTTTCTTTGAAGGTGCATCAAGGAGCAAAAAGGTGTTGTCTTTACAAAGATCATTATGTGCTAGAAGAGTAACTGGAAGTATAGGCACACCTAAGTTTGCAAAATTCCGGGAACTTTCAATAAATTCCCTGGTTTTCCAGAAATCCTGGTGGAGGATTCAGGATTTCCTGCTTATTGCAGGAATCCTCCAACCAGGATTTCAGGTAAACCATGGAATTTATTGAAAGTTCCCGGAATTTTGCAACCTTAGGCCCACCTACATACACCCTCTGATGAAACAGCAGAGAGAAATAGACTTGGGGATGAGGGAACAGGGGAGTAGAATTTGCCTGGCTCCCAGCCTGTTTAGCTAAGATTCCACTCCTTGTACTCCGTGTGTGTCAACTTGCTCTCACAGTCTCACGTCAGAATTAGACGTTCATCCATGTTTCTCAAACATCAAATTTCGAAGTTACTAAACAATGACACAGAGTACAAGCAGTGGAATGTTAGCTAAACAGACTGGTACCTAGGCCAGAGAAGAATGGGACAGAGGGAAAAGATAAACAAAATCGGCTCTATAAATTATCTATTAAAATGTAATAATCATAATGAAGTGAATGATTTTAAAGAGGACTGAATGGCAGGAGGAAAGAACAGTCACAGAAGCCCTGTTTATACCTGGTTCTAACTTGCGTCCTTTGTCCTAATCTTGTCCACATTCTGATTGTGCCCACATTTTTAGATACAGTGAGGGGAAAAGTATTTGATCCCCTGCTGATTTTGTACGTTTGCCCACGGACAAAGAAATGATCAGTCTATAATTTTAATGGTAGGTTTATTTGAACAGTGAGAGACAGAATAACAACAAAAAAATCAAGAAAAACGCATGTCAAAAATTTTATAAATTGATTTGCATTTTAATGAGGGAAATAAGTATTTGACCCCCTCTCAATCAGAAAGATTTCTGGCTCCCAGGTGTCTTTTATACAGGTAACGAGCTGAGATTAGGAGTGCTCCTAATCTCAGTTTGTTACCTGTATAAAAGACACCTGTCCACAGAAGCAATCAATCAATCAGATTCCAAACTCTCCACCATGGCCAAGACCAAAGAGCTCTCCAAGGATGTCAGGGACAAGATTGTAGACCTACACAAGGCTGGAATGGGCTACAAGACCATCGCCAAGCAGCTTGGTGAGAAGGTGACAACAGTTGGTGCGATTATTCGCAAATGGAAGAAACACAAAATAACTGTCAATCTCCCTCGGCCTGGGGCTCTATGCAAGATCTCACCTCGTGGAGTTGCAATGATCATGAGAACGGTGAGGAATCAGCCCAGAACTACACGGGAGGATCTTGTCAATGATCTCAAGGCAGCTGGGACCATAGTCAACAAGAAGACAATTGGTAACACACTACGCCGTGAAGGTCCCCCTGCTCAGGAAAGCACATATACAGGCCCGTCTGAGGTTTGCCAATGAACATCTGAATGATTCAGAGGAGAACTGGGTGAAAGTGTTGTGGTCAGATGAGACCAAAATCGAGCTCTTTGGCATCAACTCAACTCGCTGTGTTTGGAGGAGGAGGAATGCTGCCTATGACCCCAAGAACACCATCCCCACCGTCAAACATGGAGGTGGAAACATTATGCTTTGAGGGTGTTTTTCTGCTGGGGGGACAGGACAACTTCACCGCATCAAAGGGACGATGGACGGGGCCATGTACAGTCAAATCTTGAGTGAGAACCTCAGCCAGGGCATTGAAAATGGGTCGTGGATGGGTATTCCAGCATGACAATGACCCAAAACACACGGCCAAGGCAACAAAGAAGTGGCTCAAGAAGAAGCACATTAAGGTCCTGGAGTGGCCTAGCCAGTCTCCAGACATTAATCCCATAAAAAATCTGTGGAGGGAGCTGAAGGTTCGAGTTGCCAAACATCAGCCTCGAAACCTTAATGACTTGGAGAAGATCTGCAAAGAGGAGTGGGACAAAATCCCTCCTGAGATGTGTGCAAACCTGGTGGCCAACTACAAGAAACGTCTGACCTCTGTGATTGCCAACAAGGGTTTTGCCACCAAGTACTAAGTCATGTTTTGCAGAGGGGTCAAATACTTATTTCCCTCATTAAAATGCAAACTAATTTATAACATTTTTGACATGCGTTTTTCTGGATTTTTTTGTTGTTATTCTGTCTCTCACTGTTCAAATAAACCTACCATTAAAATTATAGACTGATCATGTCTTTGTCAGTGGGCAAACGTACAAAATCAGCAGGGGATCAAATACTTTTTACCCTCACTGTAGGTGTAGACAACCAAAAGACACATTGTGATCTGATTGTGATCAGATCATCATGCCCACCTCCGCAAAACGCAGCATCATATAATGCAAAATGGATCATACAGGGATGATTTCTGTATTCTGAAAGTTATATAGAGTTGAAGTCGGAAGTTTACATACACTTAGGTTGGAGTCATTAAAACTTGTTTTTCAACCACTCCACACATTTCTTGTTAACAAACTATAGTTTTGGCAAGTCGGTTAGGACATCTACTTTGTGCATGACACAAGTAATTTTTCCAACAATTGTTTACAGACAGATTATTTCACTTATAATTCACTGTATCACAATTCCAGTGGGTCAGATGTTTACATACACTAAGTTGACTGTGCATTTAAACAGCTTGGAAAATTCCAGAAAATGATGTCATGGCTTTAGAAGCTTCTGATAGGCTAATTGACATCATATGAGTCAATTGGAGGTGTACCTGTGGATGTATTTCAAGGCCTACCTTCAAACACACTGCCTCTTTGCTTGACATCATGGGAAAATCAAAAGAAATTAGCCAAGACCTCAGAAAAAAAATGGTAGACCTCCACAACTCTGGTTCATCCTTCGGAGCAATTTCCAAACGCCTGAGGGTACCACGTTCATCTGTACAAACAATAGTACACACGTATAAACACCATGGGACCACGCAGCCGTCATACCGCTCAGGAAGGAGACACGTTCTGTCTCCTAGAGATGAACGTACTTTGGTGCGAAAAGTGCAAATCAATCCCAGAACAACAGCAACAGACCTTGTGAAGATGCTGGAGGAAACAGGTACAAAAGTATCTATATTCACAGTAAAACGAGGCCTATATCGACATAACCTGAAAGACCGCTCAGCAAGGAAGAAGCCACTGCTCCAAAACTGGCATAAAAAAGCCAGACTATGGTTTGCAACTGCACATGGGGACAAAGATCGTACTTTTTGGAGAAATGTCCTCTGGTCTGATGAAACAAAAATAGAACTGTTTGGCCATAATGACCATCGTTATGTTTGGAGGAAAAAGGGGGTAACCTTGCAAGCCGAAGAACACCATCCCAACCGTGAAGCATGGGGGTGGCAGCATCATGCTGTGGGGGTGCTTTGCTGCGTAGGGACTGGTGCACTTCACAAAATAGATGGCATCATGAGGAAGGAAAATTATGTGGATATATTGAAGCAACATCTCAAGACATCAGTCAAGAAGTTAAAGCTTGGTCGCAAAGGGGTCTTCCAAATGGACAATGACCCCAAGCATACTTCCAAAGTTGTGGCAAAATGGCTTAAGGACAACAACGTCAAGGTATTGGAGTGGCCATGACAAAGCCCTGACCGCAAATCTATAGAACATTTGTGGGCAGAACTGAAAAAGGGTGTGCGAGCAAGGAGGCCTACAAACCTGACTCAGTTACACCAGCTCTGTCAGGAGGAATCGGCCAAAATTCACCCAACCTATTGTGGGAAGCTTGTGGAAGGCTACCCAAAACATTTGACCCAAGTTAAACAATTTTAAGGTAATGCTACCAAATACTAATTGAGTGTATGTAAACTTCTGACCCACTGGGAATGTGATGAAAGAAATAAAAGCTGAAATAAATCATTCTCTCCACTATTATTCTGACATTTCACATTCTTAAAATAAAGTGGTGATCCTAACTGACCTAATACAGGGAATATTTGCTAGGATTAAATGTCAGGAATTGTGAAAAACTGAGTTTAAATATATTTGGCTAAGGTGTATGTAAACTTCCGACTTCAACTGTATCTTGAAAACTAGATTGCTGACAAGCAAAACATTTTGGGACTATGTCAGCAATGGACTAATGAAACAAATACCAAATGATAGTTTTTGGGTGGAGTTTTCCTTTAAGTGTAGACAGATCTGGACAGAGAAACCGTTTAAATATGAATTATTCCACCCTCTAAAATCATTGACAGGTGGCACCGTTGACTAATTACATCAATATGTGTCTTACAATAAATACATAAATAAATATCATTTTGAAAGAATAGCTGTGTAATCATTTGCATAAAGGAAGGGACCAGGAAATCTGGTCACAATGCAGACACAGTGGACGGATAACAGACACATTTTAATAACTGGTGTAGACACTTTTCTGGAAATATGGGCACAATCAGAATGTAGACAAGATCAGGACAAAGAACCCTTGTTAGCACCAGGTGTAAACGGGGATAGAGAGAAAGACAGAAGTGTGAGGGCAAAGGGTTCAATAGTAAAAGAGAATTACTACTGTCATCAATCATTATTTAATGCCATCATTGACATTTTGTTTTTAGTTAGTGCTTTGAGCAAAGTGCTTCATATATAAAGTTATTATTAGGTCTACTATTAATACTTAAAGATAGGCTTATGAAAACAAGCAAATATGGAAAAGGTTGATGGACAATGTTGTCATCAATATTGGACATCTCTGCTGACCATCATCCAAGCCCATAGAAAAGGAAAGCATAAACATAGTTTGACTTCAACCAACCTTGACCAAAGTTACAGTGAAGGGGTTCAAAATGATCACTCCTTTCTCTCCCTCTCTCAGCCTTATCCTCACTCCTTTTTTTCTCTCTCTCTCTCTCTCTCTCTCTCTCTCTCTCTCTCTCTCTCTCTCTCTCTCTCTCTCTCTCTCTCACACAGTCACCCCCAAACACTCTCTTTCCATCACAAAGTCAGTGATAATGGCAGCCAAATTAATTTAGTAACAATATCATTCTGTGCTTCAGTTCTTACTATGGTATATTCTGTTGGCATCCATTGCACATATTACCATGGACCAGGGCTCAGGTCAAATACTTCTAAAATGCAATCATTCCTTATTTCCTTCCTTGGAGTAATCACTGATATGACATGACTGTGCTTGACTTGTGCTAGATCAGTGACTTCATAAAGGGAAGAAGGCAGGGAGCTTTGTAAAAGTATTGGAACAGGCCCTCCTTCCATGGTAGTATCAAGAGTGGGACAATGACCAGCAGAGGGCAGTAGTTACACATCGCCAGTCAGTGGGAGCATCGCAATAGTCTATAGTACCTTCCTCTCCTCTCCTCTCCATCATCTGTTCTTAGAGATATAGGACAGGAGAAATCAATATGGTGGATGTATACCATGCTATTGCTTTCTCCTGTTCAGTTCTTTCACATCGTGCCAACCTGATGAAACATCCCACTGGGCAAAAATGTTGTTTCCACGTCATTTCAACCACACAATTCAATGTGATGATGTTGACTCAACGTGGAAAACTGACTGGATTTGCAAAAAGTCATAAACGTAAGGGAATTTTCTATTTTTTTCAATCAACTTTTAACCTAAATCCAATGACAGGGTGACATTTTTGGTTGATTTCAGTTCATGTCTGATTCTGTCACACTGTGTCAATTCACAGCAATTCAACAATATACAATAGTTTTATATATTTGCAATAATATGTACGTCATCAAGATAAAAATTAATTATCTTTAAAATATATTTCCACTCACTCCCCTGGTAACATATTCAGACTACAGCTAGATATAAAATATTATATCTACAGTGAGGGAAAAAAGTATTTGATCCCCTGCTGATTTTGTACGTTTGCCCACTGACAAAGAAATGATCAGTCTATAATTTTAATGGTAGGTTTATTTGAACAGTGAGAGACAGAATAATAACAAAAAAATCCAGAAAAACGCATGTCAAAAATGTTATAAATTGATTAGCATTTTAATGAGGGAAATAAGTATTTGACCCCCTCTCAATCAGAAAGATTTCTGGCTCCCAGGTGTCTTTTATACAGGTAACGAGCTGAGATTAGGAGCACACTCTTAAAGGGAGTGCTCCTAATCTCAGTTTGTTACCTGTATAAAAGACACCTGTCCACAGAAGCAATCAATCAATCAGATTCCAAACTCTCCACCATGGCCAAGACCAAAGAGCTCTCCAAGGATGTCAGGGACAAGATTGTAGACCTACACAAGGCTGGAATGGGCTACAAGACCATCGCCAAGCAGCTTGGTGAGAAGGTGACAACAGTTGGTGCGATTATTCGCAAATGGAAGAAACACAAAATAACTGTCAATCTCCCTCGGCCTGGGGCTCCATGCAAGATCTCACCTCGTGGAGTTGCAATGATCATGAGAACGGTGAGGAATCAGCCCAGAACTACACGGGAGGATCTTGTCAATGATCTCAAGGCAGCTGGGACCATAGTCACCAAGAAAACAATCAGTAACACACTACGCCGCGAAGGACTGAAATCCTGCAGCGCCCGCAAGGTCCCCCTGCTCAAGAAAGCATATATATACAGGGCCGTCTGAAGTTTGCCAATGAACATTTGAATGATTCAGAGGAAAACTGGGTGAAAGTGTTGTGGTCAGATGAGACCAAAATCGAGCTCTTTGGTATCAACTCAACTCGCCGTGTTTGGAGGAGGAGGAATGCTGCCTATGACCCCAAGAACACCATCCCCACCGTCAAACATGGAGGTGGAAACATTATGCTTTGGGGGTGTTTTTCTGCTAAGGGGACAGGACAACTTCACCGCATCAAAGGGACGATGGACGGGGCCATGTACCGTCAAATCTTGGGTGAGAACCTCCTTCCCTCAGCCAGGGCATTGAAATGGGTCGTGGATAGGTATTCCAGCATGACAATGACCCAAAACACACGGCCAAGGCAACAAAGGAGTGGCTCAAGAAGAAGCACATTAAGGTCCTGGAGTGGCCTATTCAGTCTCCAGACCTTAATCCCATAGAAAATCTGTGGAGGGAGCTGAAGGTTCGAGTTGCCAAACGTCAGGCTCGAAATCTTAATGACTTGGAGAAAATCTGCAAAGAAGAGTGGGACAAAATCCCTCCTGAGATGTGTGCAAACCTGGTGGCCAACTACAAGAAACGTCTGACCTCTGTGATTGCCAACAAGGGTTTTGCCACCAAGTACTAAGTCATGTTTTGCAGAGGGGTCAAATACTTATTTCCCTCATTAAAATGCAAATCAATTTATAACATTTCTGACATGCGTTTTTCTGGATTTTGTTGTTGTTATTCTGTCTCTCACTGTTCAAATAAACCTACCATTAAAATTATAGACTGATCATGTCTTTGTCAGTGGGCAGACGTACAAAATCAGCAGGGGATCAAATACTTTTTTCCCTCACTGTACATATACAGTAGAATTCTCCCCTGTAGATTTCAGAACATCGTCACTTTCATGTTAATGTGTATTCATAAAGTTTAACCGACATTCATATATTCTTACAGATACTCTAATATTGTTTATTATTTTCACTCAAGTTATTATTATTATAATTAATAATAATAATTGACATTAAATTAACTACCGGTATGAAAGTGCAATGACGATGTAAGAAATTCAGAGAATACAACAATAAACATCATATATTTTCAGTATTACCTTTGGTAATAATGGCAATAGTTACTTACAAGTCCATGGATAAGTATACCGTATGTATAAACCTATGTACATATAAGTGTGTAGGAGTGTAAGACAGTGTTTAGCGTTGTACATCTCAAGTGAATACAAATCCCTCCGTTTTCCGCAGAACTGCAGTAGGTTCAGATTTAGCTGCAGCCTCTCTTTCTTGCTCTCTCTCCCTCTCTCTCCCTCTCAGCCCCTTTTGTCACAGATTCTAACCTCTAAAGTCTTTCAAGAAATCACATACTTTTTTCTCTGTCACTTTCTCTCCATCCCCTCATCTCTCTATCCTTGACAACTCCTCCACCTCTCCTGAACCCTCTTTCTCTCTCTCTCTGCTTTCAATACCAAATGTATGTTAACTCTAATCCCTCAATCCTTCTCCCTCTCCCTTTTCACACTTACTTCCTCCCTCCCTCTTTTCTGTCCATCTCCAGCTGCCTCCATCTCCACCTCCATCTCCACCTCCCTCCATCTCCCTCCATCTCCACCTCCCTTCATCTCCACCTCCCTCCATCTCCACCTCCCTCCATCTCCCTCCATCTCCACCTCCCTCCACCTCCCTCCATCTCTCTCCATCTCCACCTCCCTCCATCTCTCTCCATCTCCACCTCCCTCCACCTCCCTCCATCTCTCTCCATCTCCACCTCCCTCCATCTCCCCCTATAGCTTTACTCTCTCTCTATATATACTGTATCATTTTTTCATCATAAATGTGTGTGTGTCTATGGGAGTGATAGGCCACCATCAGCGCACCCCTCTCCCTTGCGCTTCCTCTCTCTAACAGGGGGAGGCGCCCATGTGCATGTGTGTGTGGTAGTGAGGGGGCCCGGTCGAAGGGGGCATGGCCATGGCCTGGGAGTTACCGTGTGAGTGTTGGTGTTGGAGTGTGTGGGTGTTGTAGGCCCCAGATGGTTGGGGCAGCTGGTAGCTTGCTCCGGAGGAAGACCCAGACCCAGGGCCCATGTTAGACCCCATGCCCCCACCTTGGTTGCCCTGCTGGGGGTTGTTTTTGGTGGGCTGCGGGGGGGTCTGGTTGATCTGGATGGAGATGTCGCTGGAGGCCCGGGAGTCACTGCGGCCCCTCTTAGGAGGAGGCCAGGTCTCAGGGTGGAGAAACTGGCCGCTGTAGTCGCTGCTCTCAGACAGGCGGGGGCGGTAGAGGGCTGGGTGGGGGCGGTACATCTCCTCCTCAGCATAACGCTTCATAAACAGATAGACTGACATCACCCCAGCCCCCTGACAGGAGAGAGAGAGAGTGAGAGAGAGAGAGAGAGTGAGAGAGAGTTATGCAGGCATCAAACGGGTTGAAAGAAAAGGGAACTAGTAGAGGAGATAAATCTAGAGGGAGGAGGTGGAAAAGAGAGAGAGTCGAGGGGATTAGTGAGCAATGGAGTAAGAGGAAGATAGAGGAAGAGAGAGAGAGAGAGAGCGACAGAGAGAGAGAGAGAGAGAGCGACAGAGAGAGAGAGAGAGAGAGAGAGAGAGAGAGAGAGAGAGAGAGAGAGAGAGAGAGAGAGAGCGAGAGAGAGAGAGCAATGTGAGGACAAGAGGCAAGACGAGGAAAGAGGAGGAGGAGCAGGAGGAGGAGGAAGAGGAGCAGGTGGAGGAGGAGGAGGAGGAGCAGGAGGAGGAGGAGGAGCAGGTGGAGGAGGATGAGGAGCAGGAGGCGGAGGAGGAGGAGCAGGTGGAGGAGGAGGAGCAGGAGAGCACACAAACACTGAGCTGTCCATTGCACCACATTAGTGCAGTAATGCTGACGATGTGAGCGAGACAGGGTGGGGGATGGAGGGATGGAGGGAGAGATGGGCGAAACGAGCAGAGAACATCACACAACACTGCACCGCTAACACACACACACACACACACACACACACACACACACACACACACACACACACACACACACACACAGAGAGAGAGAGAGGGAGAGAGAAGACTGCTGCACTGCTACAGTATGTATCCCCAGAATACTAATCCTCACTAGCTCATTGTGTATTCAGCAGTGTTCTCCTATCTTCTCTACAGCAAAGTACAGTCTACTCTTCATATATGTCTTAGAACTGTCATGAATGCTTGAACTAAACTAGAGTATGCAGATGTACAGAGCAAGTACTGAAACAAAGACTGTATTTGAGTTAGGAGTGATGAACTGTAATGTACTTAAACAGAGTTTGCACTTATCTGATGGGTACATAAGAAGTCGACAGTCAGTGGAATTAAAATTCATATCCATAATCCCACACATGCCGCACACACACACAAACACACACGCAAGCACAAACACGCACACTCCTCTCCCCCTGACCGCAGAGAGAGAGACGGGGTAAAGAAGGGTTGCTCCTCTGAACTCCCCACTCTGACAGGACAGGGGGTAAATAAGAGTTGCTCCTCTGAACTCCCCACTCTGACAGGACAGGGGGTAAAGAAGAGTTGCTCCTCTGAACTCCCCACTCTGACAGGATGGGGGTAAAGAAGAGTTGCTCCTCTGAACTCCCCACTCTGACAGGACGGGGGTAAAGAAGAATTGCTCCTCCTAACTCCCCACTCTGACAGGACGGGGGTAAAGAAGAGTTGCTCCTCTGAACTCCCCACTCTGACAGGACGGGGGTAAAGAAGAGTTGCTCATCTGAACTCCCCACTCTGACAGGACGGGGGTAAAGAAGAGTTTCTCATCTGAACTCCCCACTCTGACAGGACGGGGGTAAAGAAGAGTTGCTCCTCTGAACTCCCCACTCTGACAGGACGGGGGTAAAGAAGAGTTGCTCCTCTGAACTCCCCACTCTGACAGGACGGGGGTAAAGAAGAGTTGCTCCTCTGAACTCCCCACTCTGACAGGACGGGGGTAAAGAAGAGTTTCTCATCTGAACTCCCCACTCTGACAGGACGGGGGTAAAGAAGAGTTGCTCATCTGAACTCCCCACTCTGACAGGACGGGGGTAAAGAAGAGTTTCTCATCTGAACTCCCCACTCTGACAGGACGGGGGTAAAGAAGAGTTGCTCATCTGAACTCCCCACTCTGACAGGACGGGGGTAAAGAAGAGTTTCTCATCTGAACTCCCCACTCTGACAGGACGGGGGTAAAGAAGAGTTGCTCCTCTGAACTCCCCACTCTGACAGGACGGGGGTAAAGAAGAGTTTCTCATCTGAACTCCCCACTCTGACAGGACGGGGGTAAAGAAGAGTTGCTCATCTGAACTCCCCACTCTGACAGGACGGGGGTAAAGAAGAGTTGCTCCTCTGAACTCCCCACTTTGACAGGACGGGGGTAAAGAAGAGTTTCTCATCTGAACTCCCCACTCTGACAGGACGGGGGTAAAGAAGAGTTTCTCATCTGAACTCTCCACTCTGTCCCATCGGCCCTTATCACACACAGGACAGAAGATGGCTGACAGCCACAGGAATACCCAGAGGTTCAGGTTCTTCCTCAACACCTGCATACAGAACGTCTCAGCTCAGTACAGATAGACTGTGGAGGTTTACATTTAGAATGACTGATTTAGAATGTATAGAGAATAGTAGTATTTTGCAGAG